>NC_064641.1:385760175-386063206 GCF_023864345.2 Schistocerca serialis cubense | reverse complement strand
TAATAAGTCACAGCTGCAAAATACTAACACGAATTCTTTACAGACGAATGGACAAACTGGTAGAAGCTGACCTCGGGGAAGACCAGTTTGGATTCCGTAGAAATATTGGAAAACGTGAGGCAATACTGACCTTACGACTTATCTTAGAAGAAGGTTGGTTGGTTGTTTCGGGGAAGGAGACCAGACAGCGTAGTCATCGGTCTCATCGGATTAGGGAAGGACGTCGGCCGTGCCCTTTGAAAGGAACCATCCCGGCATTTGCCTGGAGCGATTTAGGGAAATCACGGAAAACCTAAATCAGGATGGCCGGACGTGGGATTGAACCGTCGTCCTCCCGAATGCGAGTCCAGTGTTTAACCACTGCGCCACCTCGCTCGGTCTTAGAAGAAGGATTAAGAAAAGGAGAACCTACGTTTCTAGCATTTGTAGACTTAGAGAAAGCTTTTGACAATGTTGACTGGAATACTCTCTTTCAAATTCTGAAGGTGGCAGGGGTAAAATACAGAGAGCGAAAGGCTATTTACAATTTGTACAGAAACCAGATGGCAGTTATAAGAGTCGAGGGGCATGAAAGGGAAGCAGTGGTTGGGAATGGAGTGAGGCAGAGTTGTAGCCTCTTCCCGATGTTATTCAATCTGTATATTGAGCAAGCAGTAAAGGAAACAAAAGAAAAATTCAGAGTAGGTATTAAAATCCATGGAGGAGAAATAAAAACTTTGAGGTTCGCCGATGACATTGTAATTCTGTCAGAGACAGCAAAGAACTTGGAAGAGCAGTTGAACGGCATGGACAGTGTCTTGAAAGGGGGATATAAGATGAACATCAAAAAAAGCAAAACGAGGATAATGGAATGTAATCGAATTAAGTTAGATGATGCTGAGGGAATTAGATTAGGAAATGAGACACTTACAGTGGTAAAGGAGTTTTGCTATTTGGGAAGCAAAATAACTGATGATGGTCGAAGTAGAGGAGATATAAAATATAGACTGGCAATGGCAAGGAAAGCGTTTCTGAAGAAGAGAAATTTGTTATATAGATTTAAGTATCAGGAAGTCGTTTCTGAAAGTATTTGTATCGAGTGTAGCCATGTATGGAAGTGAAACATGTCCGATAAATAGTTTGGACAAGAAGAGAATAGAAGCTTTCGAAACGTGGTGCTACAGAAGAATGCTGAACATTAGATGGATAGATCACATAACTAATGATGAGGTATTGAATAGAATTGGGGAGAAGAGGAGTTTGTGGCACAACTTGACAAGAAGAAGGAACCGGTTGGTAGGACATGTTCTGAGGCATCACGGGATCACAAATTTAGCATTGGAGGGCAGCGTGGAGGGTAAGAATCGCAGAGGGAAACCAAGAGATGAATACACTAAGCAGATTCAGAAGGATGTAGGTTGCAGTAAATACTGGGAGATGAAGAAGCTTGCACAGGATAAGGTAGTATGGAGAGCTGCATCAAACCAGTCTCAGGACTGAAGACCACAACAGCAACAACAACAACATTTTTAAAAAAGCTACTTTCACATATTGACGCAAATTTACCATGAAACATATTTAATTTCACATTAGCACCTGTTCATATACACCTAATTTCATTTTTTTCCCGTGATATTCTGTCTGATTTGATGAGCACCGCCACGAATTTCTCTCTTGCGCCAATCTCTTCATCTCAGAGTAGCACTTGCATCCTACTCCTCAATTATTTGTTGGAAGCATTCCAGTCTATGTGTACCCCTATACGTTTTACCCTCTAGACCTCCATCTAGAACCGTGGAATTTATTCCCTGGTGTCATTCCTAAAATCCTGTCTGTTTTTCTTATCAGTGTTTCCTAAATGTTCCTTTCTTCTCCAGTTCACCGGAGGATCAGTCTACATAACTTACATCATTCTTTTGTAGTACCACATCTCAAACACTTCGGTCCTCTTTTTCTGCCTTTCCCAAGTCCATGGTTTGCTATCATAAAAGGTGTGCTCAGAATGTACACTCAGAAATTTCTTAATTTCTTCCTCAAATTAAGACTGATGTCTGATACCAGCAGACTTCTCTTGGCCTGGAATGCCCTTTTTGCCTATAGTAGCCTGTTTTTTATGTCCTCCTTGCTTCGTCCATTATGTATTATTTTGCTTCCAAGGTAGTTGAATTCCTTCACTTTGTCTACTGTGGTCACTAGTTATCATGTTAAGTTTATTCTAATCTCTTACTGCTGCACCTCATCACTTTCACTTTCGGGTTTTTCTGTTTTTTTTTTTTTTTTCAATCCATAGTCTGTGCTGATTGGCCTGTTCATTCCATCCAACAGGCCTTGGAATTCTTTCTCACTTTCACTAATGATAGCTATCTCATCCACTAATCACATAATTTATATTCTTCCACCCTGAATTTCAATTCTATTCTTGAAACTGGCTTTTATATCCATTATTGCTTCTTCGGTGTACAGGCTGCATAGCCGGGCTCGAAGACTGCATCTCTATCTTCGTTCTCTGTCTTCCACGTAATTGTTCCTTCTTGGTTCTTAAACATATTGTATACCAATCTTTCCCTACAGCTTACTCTTAACATTAGCAGAATTTGTAACACCTGTCACCATTTTACATAACTGAACTCTTTTCCTTGGTCGCCAAATCTTGTGAAGGTGTCTTGATGTTTCTTAAGTATTGCTTCCTTTATCAAGAGCAGTGTTAGAACTTTATCTTCCCTAATACTAAACTGATCGTCGTTAACAGATCCTCGCTTTTATTTACCACTGCCTGCTGGAGAACAGTAGAATCAGCGTCGGAACAGGTAGCTACGCTTTCTAAAAGCAAAGAGGTTTTTATTCTTAGTATGGTCCTGTCCGTCCCTTGTCATGTTGGTATAGGAAGCTGCCTCTCTGGTCACTTCCGTTTTGTATCTGGAAGCACCCTTGATAGGGGCCCATGGCAGTCTGTCCGCGGCGAGCGTCTGAAGTGGTAAGATCTCCGGCTAAGCGTGTCTCTGCTAAGACAGCAGGACAATGGATTTCTTAAGTTCAGCCTAACTGAAAATTTAATTACCATTATTCCAGGTTTAGATCTAAAATATCTAATGTTATCTTAAATTGCAATGCAGTGTAATTCGAGTGTGAAGTTCAGAATATCTTCCAGTAGTTGCTTTGTCACTACTTTGTGAGTAAAGTGGAACCACATGTGGATGATCCGTAACTCTAACTAAGATCATCAATCTTAAATGAGAGGCGGCCGAAGTGGCCGTGCGGTTAAAGGCGCTGCAGTCTGGAACCGCAAGACAGCTACGGTCGCAGGTTCGAATCCTCCCTCGGGCATGGATGTTTGTGATGTTCTTAGGTTAGTTGGGTTTAACTAGTTCGAAGTTCCAGGGGACTAATGACCTCAGCAGTTGAGTCCCATAGTGCTCAGAGCCATTTGAACCATCTTAAATGAGAATGTGCGTGAGATTATAACGTCTCGCCTTGACAATATTTTTCAATATAGCAACTTTTCTTTATGTTCAACCCACGTGGGGTGTACTTTGTGAGACCAGTACCGCGTGCTTATACAATTGTTTGACCCATCAGGTTAATAGTAAGACGATAGTAACTAGTTCGAGGTTTTTCTTTTGTAATTCGTGTTTCGATGTAATTTATTTTAGTTATCGAAATTATTGTGGAGTTACACTCTTTGTGTAAACCAAGTTGACCACGTGAAGCATGTAGTGTAATCATTATAGTGCAAACGTTTGTATTTTACCAACCGTGTTTATAAGTTATTAATGTGATTGGCTGGAATGTAATACGAAAGTTTTAGGACCATAGGTTGTCCAGGTAGAAATTCGAGGCCATGCTGTGTTGTGAATTCATGTACAGGGTTATTACAAATGATTGAAGCGATTTCACAGCTCTACAATAACTTTATTATTTGAGATATTTTCACAATGCTTTGCACACACACACAAAAACTCAAAAAGTTTTTTTAGGCATTCACAAATGTTCGATATGTGCCCCTTTAGTGATTCGGCAGACATCAAGCCGATAATCAAGTTCCTCCCACACTCGGTGCAGCATGTCCCCATCAATGAGTTCGAAAGCATCGTTGATGCGAGCTCGCAGTTCTGGCATGTTTCTTGGTAGAGGAGGTTTAAACACTGAATCTTTCACATAACCCCACAGAAAGAAATCGCATGGGGTTAAGTCGGGAGAGCGTGGAGGCCATGACATGAATTGCTGATCATGATCTCCACCACAACCGATCCATCGGTTTCCCAATCTCCTATTTAAGAAATGCCGAACATCATGATGGAAGTGCGGTGGAGCACCATCCTGTTGGAAGATGAAGTCGGCGCTGTCGGTCTCCAATTGTGGTATGAGCCAATTTTCCAGCATGTCCAGATACAAGTGTCCTGTAACGTTTTTTTCGCAGAAGAAAAAGGGGCCGTAAACTTTAAACCGTGAGATTGCACAAAACACGTTAACTTTTGGTGAATTGCGAATTTGCTGCTCGAATGCGTGGGGATTCTCTACCGCCCAGATTCGCACATTGTGACTGTTCACTTCACCATTAAGAAAAAATGTTGCTTCATCACTGAAAACAAGTTTCGCACTGAACGCATCCTCTTCCATGAGCTGTTGCATCCGCGCCGAAAATTCAAAGCGTTTGACTTTGTCATCGGGTGTCAGGGCTTGTAGCAATTGTAAGCGGTGAGGCTTCTGCTTTAGCCTTTTCCGTAAGATTTTCCAAACCGTCGGCTGTGGTACGTTTAGCTCGCTGCTTGCTTTATTCGTCGACTTCCGCGGGCTACGCGTGAAACTTGCCCGCACGCGTTCAACCGTTTCTTCGCTCACTGCAGGCCGACCCGTTGATTTCCCCTTACAGAGGCATCCAGAAGCTTTAAACTGCGCATACAATCGCCGAATGGCGTTAGCAGTTGGTGGATCTTTGGTGAACTTCGTCCTGAAGTGTCGTTGCACTGTTATGACTGACTGATGTGAATGCATTTCAAGCAAGACATACGCTTTCTCGGCTCCTGTCTCCATTTTGTCTCACTGCGCTCTCGAGCGCTCTGGCGGCAGAAACCTGAAGTGCGGCTTCAGCCGAAAAAAACTTTATGAGTTTTTCTATGTATCTGTAGTGTGTCGTGACCATATGTCAATGAATGGAGCTACAGTGAATTTATGAAATCGCTTCAATCATTTGTAATAGCCCTGTATTTATGTTTTATATTGCAATGCTAAACCCACGATTTGTGATTAATAATTAAAGATTTAAGTGTGCGTTCACTTAGCGCTTACTTATGTGTTGTATTATTATTATTCTTAAAAAATTATATTAGGCGTTTTAATTTCTTAAATTAAAGCCTTTCCAATTCGAAAGTGGTGGCCCTTCCATTTTGAGCAATTGTAATCATTGAAGCAGGATTTACGTAGTTGGTGTTACGTATTGTATGTTATGAATAAATTATTTATGTGTTATATCACGTCTGATATGTCAATTCCTTTTCCCCGTCCACACCTTGGTCGTAGTCTTTTAATATTAAATGATCAGACCACCGTTCCAGTGAACACACAGAACTTCCGTGTGTGGGGATCTTCCCTTCAGTCACTGTACATGAAGTTCCTCTGTCTGGTGAGTGTGTCAGTGTATGGTGTTGCTTCACGGCTTGGTTCATCATTGGTTCATTTTTTTTTAACAGATTGATGCTCAAGGACCAAAGACGTCCAGCGTGGCTGGCCAGCGTTACTGCGATATGCTTCGCCAACAAGTCATACCCGCCCTACAGGAGAGAGACGCGGGAGACGCACTGAACTCAACAGTTTTCGTGCAAGATGGGGCCCCACCGCACATCGCTCATGATGTTCACCTGCTTCTCCAAACACATTTGGAAGCGATCGAGTTATCAGCCAATCGTTTCCAAATGCTCGGCCTGCACGATCACCTGATCTCGCTCCCTGTGATTTGTGGTTGTGAGGCTACCTGAAGGACAGGGTTTACCTGGGGAACATTCACGCATGAGCTGATCTGAAAAGCAGTATGTCAAGAAAGGTAGCCAGCATACCTATGGACATGCATCGCTCTGCTGTGCAGAATGCAATTCTGGGTTTTCAGACTCTTCTGGACATTGATGGCCACCGTGTTGAGCCCCTTTTGTAGCAGTAGTGGTACCGGTATGTAATGGTACAATGTACCATAGCAGCACATTTAAAGCGTTTCCCGGGTTCCCGGGTTCGATTCCCGGCGGGGTCAGGGATTTTCTCTGCCTCGTGATGACTGGGTGTTGTGTGACGTCCTTAGGTTAGTTAGGTTTAAGTAGTTCTAAGTTCTAGGGGACTGATGACCATAGATGTTAAGTCCCGTAGTGCTCAGAGCCATTTGAACCAAGCCATTTTGAAAGTGTTTCAATAGAAGATTCCGTATTATTTCTCTTGCCTACATCCTTTGCATTAATGCTATCTAGTTTGGTACATGTACGGTAATTAGTTTCCGTTTTATAACGTGTTAGATAGGGAAAGTTTAATTACAACCACACGGTACACTCCATTACAAATGTATAGCACGCTGATGCTATCTGATCACAAAAACTATTTCAGTAATTTGGTCTGATAATTAAATTCATCACTCCCCATAACGTAACAAATTCCCGAATGGTTAAGAATTACGCGGCCGAGAAGCGACCACGATAATAGCATGTGAATTCACACAAAGAAAAATGGCAGAGAATCGACCAGAACCTTGCCACGCTAATTTATGAAACGGTACATGTGCATAAACACATGAAACACGGCAAGCACAGTCTTCATGAAATAAAGAGAAAAGTAATATTATGCGGAGTGTTCATTAGTAATGCAACACATATTTTTATCAGTCAGTTTTGATTCAGAAATGTGGAATCTGTTGTGGTACTTCGTGGAATATTCCCCCTTCAGACCCTATAGTTTCTTAAAGTTCCGGTAGGTGGAGGTGCTTTATGTTGCCTTCAAAATGGCATCTGTAACGGAGGTGAGTTCCAAGCAAAGATCTTTCACTGAGTTTCTTTTGGCGGGAAAACAGAGCATCACAGATATTCACGGCGCCTGTAGAATATATACGGAGATTTGCCAGAGAACAAAAGCACGGTGAGTCATCGACTGAGGCGTCTGTCACCATCGCAAAAACTACGCGACAACCAGTCTGCCGGCCGGTGTGGCCATGCGGTTCTAGACGCGTCAGTCTGGAACCGCGTGACCGCTACGGTCGCAGCTTCGAATCCTGCGTTGGGCATGGATGTGTGTGATGTCCTTAGGTTAGTTAGGTTTAAGTAGTTCCACGATCTAGGGGACTGATGACCACAGATATAAAGTCCCGTAGTGCTCAGAGCCATTTGAACCATTTGAACCTGTACGATTTTCCGCGTGCCGGAGGCCGCACACGGCGGCGACTCCTGCAGTGTTGGAACGTGCGGACACTCTCATTCGAGGTGACCGACGGATCACAGTCAAACACCTCGTTACTCAACTGAACGTCTCTGTTGGTAGTGCTAACCCACTTGTTCTCCGGTCATTCGAGTTGGTCGACGGATCACAATCAAACACCTCGTTACTCAACTGGACGTCTCTGTTGGTAGTGCTAACCCACTTGTTCTCCGGTCATTCGAGGTGGCCGACGGATCACAATCAAACACCTCGTTACTCAACTGGACGTCTCTGTTGGTAGTGCTAACCCACTTGTTCTCCGGTCATTCGAGGTGACCGACGGATCACAATCAAACACCTCGTTACTCAACTGGACGTCTCTGTTGGTAGTGCTAACCCACTTGTTCTCCGGTCATTCGAGGTGGCCGACGGATCACAATCAAACACCTCGTTACCCAACAGGACGTCTTTGTTGGTAGTGCTAACCCACTTGTTCTCCGGTCATTCGAGGTGACCGACGGATCACAATCAAACACCTCGTTACTCAACTGGACGTCTCTGTTGGTAGTGCTAACCCACTTGTTCTCCGGTCATTCGAGGTGACTGACGGATCACAATCAAACACCTCGTTACTCAACATGACGTCTTTGTTGGTAGTGCTAACCCATTTGTTCTCCGGTCATTCGAGGTGACCGACGGATCACAATCAAATACCTCGTTACTCAACAGGACGTCTTTGTTGGTAGTGCTAACCCACTTGTTCTCCGGTCATTCGAGGTTGCAGACGGATCACAATCAAACACCTCGTTACTCAACATGACGTCTTTGTTGGTAGTGCTAACCCACTTGTTCTCCGGTCATTCGAGGTGGCCAACGGATCACAATCAAACACCTCGTTACTCAACTGGACGTCTCTATTGGTAGTGCTAAACCACTTGTTCTCCGGTCATTCGAGGTGGCCGACGGATCACAATCAAACACCTCGTTACTCAACTGGACGTCTCTGTAGGTAGTGCTAACCCTCTTGTTCTCCGGTCATTCGAGGTGACAGACGCATCACAATGAAACACCTCGTTACTCAACAGGACGTCTTTGTTGGTAGTGCTAACCCACTTGTTCTCCAGTCATTCGAGGTGACCAACGGATCACAATCAAACACCTCGTTACTCAACTGGACGTCTCTGTTGGTAGTGCTAACCCACTTTTTCTCCGGTCTTCGAGGTGACTGACAGATCACAATCAAACACCTCGTTACTCAACTGGACGTCTCTGTTGGTAGAGCTAACCCACATGTTCTCCGGTCATTCAAGGTGGTCAACGGATCACAATCAAACACCTCGTTACTTAACTGGATGTCTCTGTTGGTAGTGCAAACGCACTTGTTCCCCGGTCATTCGAGGTGACCGACGGATCACAATCAAACACCTCGTTACTCAACTGGACGTCTTTGTTGGTAGTGCTAACCCACTTGTTCTCCGGTCATTCGAGGTGGTCGACGGATCACAATCAAAGACCTCGTTACTTAACTGGACGTCTCTGTTGGTAGTGCTAATACACTTGTTCTCCCGTCATTCGAGGTGGTCGACGGATCACAATCAAACACCTCGTTACCCAACTGGCCGTGTCTGTTGGTAGTGCTACCCCACTTGCTCTCCGGTCATTCGAGGTGGTCGACAGATCACAATCAAACGCCTCGTTACTCAACTGGACCTCTCTGTGGGTAGTGCTAACCCACTTGTTCTCCGGTCATTCGAGGTGGTCGACGGATCACAATCAAACACCTCGTTACTTAACTGGACGTCTCTGTTGGTAGTGCTAACCCACTTGTTCTCCCGTCATTCGAGGTGACCGACGGATCACAATCAAACTCCTCGTTACTCAACTGGACGTCTCTGTTGGTTGTGCTAACCCACTTGTTCCCCGGTCATTCGAGGTGGTCGACAGATCACAATCAACACCTCATTACTTAACTGGACGTCTCTGTTGGTAGTGCTAACCCACCTGTTCTCCGGTCATTCGAGGTGGCGGACTGATCACAATCAAACACCTCGTTACTCAACAGGACGAGTCTGTTGGTAGTGCTAACCCACTTGTTCTCCGGTCATTCGAGGTGGTCGACGGATCACAATCAAACACCTCGTTACTCAACTGGACGTCTCTGTGGGTAGTTCTAACCCTCTTGTTCTCCGGTCATTCGAGGGGGTCGACAGATTACAATCAAACACCTCGTTACTCAACTGGACCTCTCTGTGGGTAGTGCTAACCCACTTGTTCTCCGGTCATTCGAGGTGGTCGACGGATCACAATCAAACACCTCGTTACTTAACTGGACGTCTCTGTTGGTAGTGCTAACCCACTTGTTCTCCGGTCATTCGAGGTGACCGACGGATCACAATCAAACACCTCGTTACCCAACTGGACGTGTCTGTTGGTAGTGCCAACCCACTTGTTCTCCGGTCATTCGAGGTGGTCGACAGATCACAATCAAACACCTCGTTACTTAACTGGACGTCTCTGTTGGTAGTGCTAACCCACCTGTTCTCCGATCATTCGAGGTGGCGGACTGATCACAATCAAACACCTCGTTACTCAACAGGATGTCTCTGTTGGTAGTGCTAACCCACTTGTTCTCCGGTCATTCGAGGTGGTCGACGGATCACAATCAAACACCTCGTTACTTAACTGGACGTCTCAATTGGTAGTGCTAACCCACTTGTTCTCCGGTCATTCGAGGTGACCGACGGATCACAATCAAACACCTCGTTACTCAACTGGACGTCTTTGTTGGTAGTGCTGACCCACTTGTTCTCCGGTCATTCGAGGTGGTCGACGGATCACAATCAAACACCTCGTTACTTAACTGGACGTCTCTCTTGGTAGTGCTAACCCACTTGCTCTCCGGTCATTCGAGGTGACCGACGGATAACAATCAAACACCTCGTTACTTAACTGGACGTCTCTGTTGGTAGTGCTAACCCACCTGTTCTCCGGTCATTCGAGGTGGCGGACTGATCACAATCAAACACCTCGTTGCTCAACAGGACGTCTCTGTTGGTAGTGCTAACCTACTTGTTCTCCGGTCATTCGAGGTGGTCGACAGATCACAATCAAACTCCTCGTTACTCAACTGGACCTCTCTGTGGGTAGTGCTAACCCACTTGTTCTCCGGTCATTCGAGGTGGTCGACGGATCTCAATCAAACACCTCGGTACTTAACTGGACGTCTCTGTTGGTAGTGCTAACCCACTTGTTCTCCGGTCATTCGAGGTGACCGACGGATTACAATCAAACACCTCGTTACCCAACTGGACGTGTCTGTTGGTAGTGCTAACCCACTTGTTCTCTGGTCATTCGAGGTGGTCGACAGATCACAATCATACACCTCATTACTTAACTGGACGTCTCTGTTGGTAGTGCTGACCCGCCTGTTCTCCGGTCATTCGAGGTGGCGGACTGATCACAATCAAACACCTCGTTACTCAACAGGACGTCTCTGTTGGTAGTGCTAACCCACTTGTTCTCCGGTCATTCGAGGTGGTCGACGGATCACAATCAAACACCTCGTTACTTAACTGGACGTCTCTGTTGGTAGTGCTAACCCACTTGTTCTCCGGCCATTCGAGGTGACCGACGGATCACAATCAAACACCTCGTTACTTAACTGGACGTCTCTGTTGGTAGTGCTAACCCACATGTTCTCCGGTCATTCGAGGTTGCCGACGGATCACAATCAAACACCTCGTTACTCAACTGGACGTCTCTGTTGGTGGTGCTAACCCACTTGTTCTCCGGTCATTCGAGGTGACCGACAGATCACAATCAATCTCCTCTTTACTCAACTGGACGTCTCTGTTGGTATTGCTAACCCACTTGTTCTCAGGTCATTCGAGGTGACCGACAGATCACAATCAATCTCCTCGTTACTCAACTGGACGTCTCTGTTGGTAGTGCTAACCCACTTGTTCTCCGGTCATTCGATGTTGCCGACGGATCACAATCAAACACCTCGTTACTCAACTGGACGGCTCTGTTGGTAGTGCTAACCCTCTTGTTCTCCGGCCATTCGAGGTGGTCGACGAATCACAATCAAACACCTCGTTACTCAACTAGACGTCTCTGTTGGTAGTGCTGACCCACTTGTTCACCTGTCATTCGAGGTGACCGAAGGATCACAATCAAACACCTCGTTACTCAACTGGATGTCTCTGTTGGTGGTGCTAACCCACGTGTTCTCCGGTCATTCGAGGTGGTCGACGGATCACAATCAAACCCCTCGTTACTTAACTGGACGTCTCTGTTGGTAGTGCTAACCCACTTGTTCTCCGGTCATTCGAGGTGACCGACGGATCACAATCAAACACCTCGTTACTCAACTGGACGTCTTTGTTGGTAGTGCTAACCCAGTTGTTCTCCAGTCATTCGAGGTGGTCGACGGATCACAATCAAACACCTCGTTACACAACCGGACGTCTTTGTTGGTAGTGCTAACCCACTTGTTCTCCGGTCATTCGAGGTGACCGACGGATCACAATCAAACACCTCGTTACTTAACTGGACGTCTCTGTTGGTAGTGCTAACCCACCTGTTCTCCGGTCATTCGAGGTGGTCGACAGATCACAATCAAACACCTCGTTACTCAACTGGACCTCTCTGTGGGTAGTGCTAACCCACTTATTCTCCGGTCATTCGAGGTGGTCGACGGATCACAATCAAACACCTCGTTACTTAACTGGACGTCTCTGTTGGTGGTGCTAACCCACCTGTTCCCCGGTCATTCGAGGTGGCGGACTGATCACAATCAAACACCTCGTTACTCAACAGGACGTCTCTGTTGGTAGTGCTAACCCACTTGTTCTCCGGTCATTCGAGGTGGTCGACAGATCACAATCAAACTCCTCGTTACTCAACTGGACCTCTCTGGGGGTAGTGCTAACCCACTTGTTCTCCGGTCATTGGAGGTGGTCGACGGATCACAATCAAACACCTCGTTACTTAACTGGACGTCTCTGTTGGTAGTGCTAAGCCACTTGTTCTCCGGTAATTCGAGGTGACCGACGGATTACAATCAAACACCTCGTTACCCAACTGGACGTGTCTGTTGGTAGTGCTATCCCACTTGTTCTCCGGTCATTCGAGGTGGTCGACAGATCACAATCAAACACCTCGTTACTTAACTGGACGTCTCTGTTGGTAGTGCTAACCCGCCTGTTCTCCAGTCATTCGAGGTGGCGGACTGATCACAATCAAACACCTCGATACTCAACAGGACGTCTCTGTTGGTAGTGCTAACCCACTTGTTCTCCGGTCATTCGAGGTGGTCGACGGATCACAATCAAACACCTCGTTACTTAACTGGACGTCTCTGATGGTAGTGCTAACCCACATGTTCTCCGGTCATTCGAGGTTGCCGACGGATCACAATCAAACACCTCGTTACTCAACTGGACGTCTCTGTTGGTAGTGCTAACCCACTTGTTCTCCGGTCATTCGAGGTGACCGACAGATCACAATCAATCTCCTCGTTACTCAACTGGATGTCTCTGTTGGTGGTGCTAACCCACTTGTTCTCCGGTCATTCGAGGTGGTCGACGGATCACAATCAAACCCCTCGTTACTTAACTGGACGTCTCTGTTGGTAGTGCTAACCCACTTGTTCTCCGGTCATTTGAGGTGACCGACGGATCACAATCAAACACCTCGTTACTCAACTGGACGTCTTTGTTGGTAGTGCTAACCCAGTTGTTCTCCAGTCATTCGAGATGGTCGACGGATCACAATCAAACACTTCGATACTTAACTGTACGTCTCTGTTGTTAGTGCTAACCCACATGTTCTCCGGTCATTAGAGGTGACCGACAGATCACAATCAAACACCTCGTTACACAACCGGACGTCTTTGTTGGTAGTACTAACCCACTTGTTCTCCGGTCATTCGAGGTGACCGACGGATCACAATCAAACACCTCGTTACTCATCTGGACGTCTCTGTTGGTAGTGCTAACCCACTTGTTCTCCAGTCATTCGAGATGACCGACGGATCATTATCAATCACCTCGTTACTCAACTGGACGTCTCTGTTGGTGGTGCTAACCCACTTGTTCTCCGGTCATTCGAGGTGGTCGACGGATCACAATCAAACCCCTCGTTACTTAACTGGACGTCTCTGTTGGTAGTGCTAACCCACTTGTTCTCCGGTCATTCGAGGTGGGCGACGGATCACAATCGAACACCTCGTTACTCAACTGGATCTCTCTGTTGGTAGTGCTAACCCACTTGTTCTCCGGTCATTCGAGGTGACCGACGGATCACAATCAAACACCTCGTGACTTAACTGGACGTCTTTGTTGGTAGTGCTAACCCACTTGCTTTCCGGTCATTCGAGGTGGTCGACGGATCACAATCAAACACCTCGTTACTCAACTGGACGTCTCTGTTGGTAGTGCTAACCCACTTGTTCTCCGGTCATTCGAGGTGACCGACGTATCACAATCAAACACCTCGTTACTCAACTGGACGGCTCTGTTGGTAGTGCTGACCCTCTTGTTCTCCGTTTGGTGTGTTCAATGGTGTGTGCCCGCTTAGTTCCTCGCCGGCTGACAGAATACCATAATGAGCAACGTTGGACCATCTGTGTGGAATTGTTTCCTCGTTACGAAGCTGATCGTGACAGATTTTTATCCAACATTTATTCATCATTTCGAACAGGTAAGAAAACGGCAATCCAAGGAGCAGCGCCACACCATCTCTCCTTCGAAGAAAAAGTTGAAAGTCGCACCTTCGAGCCGGCCGGAGTGGCCATGCGGTTCTAGGCGCTACAGTCTGGAACCGAGCGACCACTACGGTCGCAGGTTCGAATCCTGCCTCGGGCATGGATGTGTGTGACGTTCTTAGGTTAGTTAGGTTTAATTAGTTCTAAGTTCTAGGCTACTGATGACCTCAGATGTTAAGTCGCATAGTGCTCAGAGCCGTTTTGAACCGCACCTTCGAAGGGTAATGTCGTAGCGTCGGTCTTCTGGGACTCAGAAGGGGTTTTTCCTGTTTGTTGTCCATCCTCAGGGTGCAATGATCAACTCGAGAAAGTGTGTTATGCTACCCTCCGGGAACTGAAGAAGACACTCCAAAGTGCAAACGAACTTCTCCTTCTCCCTGACACCGCAAGGCCTGACGTAAGTCTGTCAACACGAGAGGAGCTCGCAAAGTTCGTTGAACTATTCCTCCTCATCCTCCCTATAATCCGGACTCTTCTTCTTCCGGCCCCCACCATCGTGGCCCAATGAATGATTCACTCCACGGGAAGCAGTATGTGAATGATAGGAGGCTATAGATGCAGCAAGACGTAGGCTCCGATGTAGACCAATAGAGTGGTGCCACGGGAACAGATATGCCCTCCCAGTAAGGTTGCGTAAGGTCATCGCATTGAACGGAGATTATGTAGAAAGAAAAGAAAAAAAGGGTTTTTTAGCCAAAAGAGTGGAGAATGATATTGTGTACTGCAATCCTGAATAAAACCAACCTCCTTTCAGGAAAAAATATGTTTCTTTACTTATTGAACGCCCCTCGTACGAGGGCTGCTCAATAAAGAATGATCATAATTTTTTTTGACAACATACCATTACTCATCCACGTAATTTTGATGGTCCTTTTCAAAATAGTTTCCCATGAATGCGATGCACTTGTCCCAGCGTTTCTGCCAGTCTTCAAATACATGCTGGAAACCATTTTTTGAGAGGTTCTTCAAACTTGCCTCCGTAGCCTTCACCACTGCTTCTGATGATTAATAATGCCTCCCACGAAGGCGTTTCTTCATGTTATGGACTAGAAAAAGGCCACATGGGGCTAAATATGGACTATAGGGAGGGTGGGGGATGCACTTCACGTTGATTTTTGCAAGACGTTCAGCAACAACACTGGCATTCTGCGGCCGCGCATTATCGTGGTACAGCATCCACCCTGCTTCACGGAAATGTGGTCTTTTGCGCCTGATATGGACTTGCAATGTTTTCCGGACATGCCTGTAGTATTGTCCAGTTACTGATGTGTGTGCCGGTTCAACATACTAATAAACCATTCCATGAATATCAATATGAGCAGAAGCAACCGCTTTTGCTTTTTAAGGCGTTGGTAATGAAGGAGCTTTCCACATTGAGCTTTGCTCTCAGGATCAAAATGATGTAGGCAAGTGTTATCAGCAGTGATTACGTTTGAAAGAAACTCCGGATCTTCCTCTAACATCAACTTTAATTGCATGCAGACCTGCACGCGAATGTCCTTTGTTCGGGAATCAACAGTCTTGGAACCCATAGCGCACAAACACGTGTCATGTGTAATTTTTCCGTCATCAACTTGTGGCTGGCACCCAATGAAATGTTCTGTAATTTCAGAAAGTGATCTTAAGGTAATTCGTCGATCCTCTCTCACAATGACAGCAGCAGTGTTGATACTTTCTTCCGTGAGAGCAGTAACTGGATCACCGGGTCCACCTTCCTTTGAAACTGATTTTCTCTCGTCTTTAAACATTTTAAACCACCTTCGAGCTGTGCTGTAGGGAAGAACAGACTTTCCGGAGGCCTCCTGTAACATTGTATAAGACTCAGCTGAAGATTTGTTGAAACGAAAGCAGAATTTCTAAGCCGCATATTGTTCCTCGCGTGTTCCTCCATTGGAGTGGTAGGCGATACTGAACATGTCTGACCTTGCCTGCCTCACACAGGCAGGAACCAATAATGAAATACTACGACGTGTTTATTGCACATTAAGCTAACAGAATATCATAGGATTAAATTTTAGCGCAAGAACTAATGATCATAAAAAGTTATGATCATTCTTTATTGCAGGCCTCGTAACACGTACTAGTACTGAGAGCCACGTAGACTTTAAAGAAACCTCACTCAAAATATTGTAATTATTAATTTCATAGATTCGTTATGAAACTGTTTCCACTAATCACACTGGGAGGAGACCGGTGATGACTAAAGTCATAAAATTAATTCTCAATCTCTCGCGAGAACAACACATCTATCACCCCAAGTATTCCGACAGCGGCGAAAGTGAGACCCATCACAGGCAGCGTCCTCGAGCCAAATGCCTCACTAGTGTTTCCACGAGATCTGTGTCGGTGGCCCTTTTTTCACCTCTTTCCTCTAAGTTCTTTTATCTGAGCCTAAGACAACCTTCTTGACCAACAATCACCAAAATCTGCTCATTCGTCTTACTGAAAGCAGCTCATAGAAGTATAATAATAGGAGCTGTCGTGGCGTCACAAACTTGAAGCCGACGTTTTCCATGTTAGTTGCCCAAAACATTAGCTTCTGGGGGGAGCATTTTGATAAATATGTCAAACTGCATCATTTACAAATGTACTAATCATTCTGATTATGGACTAATGAGTCAGTGATTCATATTTCATTAGTAAGTGGATCGCTCAAGCGATATTTTATATTAGGTGTATGAGTTTTAGTTGGGTTGGTTGCTCTTACTGTAGTGCTTTTATTTTTGTAATCTTTCCTTAGGTATCCTATCAATACAACTCGAAGAGTGGTGTGAGAAGGAAATTTGTAAACCGTCCAGAAATAGCAAAATATGTTCTGAGCATTTTTGGGAAGAGGGCGTGGATGTAACATCAGCTTCATCATTTCGTATTGAGAATATGCTGAATTACGATGCACATCACATACTTCTCTTCTTGGTTATTAGAAACGTGTAACGAAAGAAAGTTACATTAACAAGGCTAAATGCGTCGTATTATTCAATCAAATGTGTCTTGAGGGCTAGGAAAACGTCTGAAAATGCATTTCTGACAGACACTGTGTTATTCATCAAATCACTGTAATGTTTACCCTTATAACAACTGTTACATGGATGAGGCAGAACTGAAGAACGAGAAGCAATTGTAAGCAGTAGTCTGCTAATGTTTAAGGGCTACTAACTTCAAAGCAACGTACAGCCTAATTCGGTAGCACCTCCTCCCCTTATTACACCTAGATTATACTGCTAACGTGGCATCTTGGATCACACGAAATCCAAACTACACGCATGCCAAACAAGTATGTAACTTAAAATAGACACGAATACTAAAATATCACATAAAAACTATTTATCTGCAGTTACTGAGTCAGCTTCACATAGCACGGAACTTTCACTTTAAGCTGAATTTTGTTCAGCTCCTTTCGAAGGGATTATTTAATGTATTTTAGCACAGTTCATAAATTTTATTTTGTGAATAGTTAATGTAAATTGAAACATTTGCTTATTTGCTTCTAGAGAAATTGATATATTGCAAACTTTTTTTTATTTCGATGAGAAAGAAATATTAATTAACCTACACTATAGGTATGTACGTGTTTAATTTTTATTTTACATGTCTACTTCCGTAGGATCAAATTGAGGAGCAAATCTCCAAGGTCATGGAAGGTGCCAGTACATGAAATTACAAAAGAAAAGTAATAACAGACAAAACAAAATGTTTACGAATCCAAAAAAAACGACAAGCCGTAAGTTTATGTAAGCGCAATCAACGGTATAACATTTGAATCAGTTTAATTTGTCAAAGAATTGCTTGACAGAATAGAATCAATGACCCATGAGGAAACTCTTCCGTTTAGGTCTGAAAGCACGTGCAGTACTGCTAAGATTTTTGAGTTCTTCTGGTAGCTTATTGAAAATGGATGCAGCAGTGTAGCGGACGTCTTTCTGTATAAGAGTCAACGAAGTGTGATACAATATAGATTGGATTTCTGTCTAGTAGCAAGTGACTGAAACCTGTTAATTCTTGGGAATAGGCTGATACTGTTAACAAGAGGCCAATATCAGAATACCCAGACTAATTAACAGGGGTCGACAAAAGGTTCGCAAACTTACACCACTAATTGCCGGAACCGCCCTTTTCTAAGCCAAAAATACCCTCCGAGAATGGAAAGAGTTACCCCAAAATATAATACCGTACGTGATAAGTGAATGAAAATAAGCAAAGTACATTAGTTTTCGTGTGTAACTATCACTTACTTCAGATAGCGTTCGAATGATAAAAATGGCAGCATGAAGTCTGAACGTGGGCTTTCCACGACAGTTTGCTGCCTTTCTGAATACCTAGAAAATTGAATTGTTCAGTTTCACTAATCATATGCCCATTCTATCAAATTAAAACGTCGGGGGTCTTGAATTGTGTGTTAGAAATTGTAAAAATCGAGTCTCACTGTGATTTAGCGCTAGTTTATTTTCTACAGGCCATGAACTTATGTATTGAACTACACTATTTGAAAAAGTGCCACCGTTGCACACAACATCCTTTACTACTGAGCTAGTACAATCGGCAAACAGAAATATTTTTAAATCACCTGTAATACTAGAGGACATATCATTTGTATAAATAAGGAACAGAAGTGGCCCCAGCACTGATCCCTCGGGCAGCTCCCATTTAACCGTACACCACACGGACCCCACATAATAGCCATTCACAATATGTGGAGAATGCCCTTTTCTGTCTGTTATTAAAGTAAGAGGCGAACCAATTGTGAGGTACTCCCTGTATTCCATAACGGTCCAACTTCTGGAACAATATTTTGTAATCAACACAATCAAAAGTCTTAGTTAAATCAAAAAAGTTGCCTAGCGTTCGAAACGTTCTGTTTCGTCCATCCCGTACCTCACAGAGATAAGAGAATATAGTACACTCAGTTGTTAATCCATTTCTAATACCAAACTGTACATTTGTTAGCAAATTATGTGAAATAAAATGATCAATTATCCTTGCATACACAGCCTTTTCAATAACTTTAGAAAACTCTGATGGCATAGAAATAGGTCTAAAATTGTCTACATTATCCCTTTCTCCCTTTTTATGAAGCGGCTTCATTACTGAGTACTTTAATCGTTCAGGAAACTGACAATTCTTAAAGGAAAACTTAAAAATATATGGCTAAGTACGGGGCTAACATGTGCAGCACAGTACTTCAACATTCTTTTAGATACTCCATCATATCCACGAGTCCTTAGTCTTCGGTGATTTAATTATTGACTCAGTCTCCTCCTTGTCAGTATCGCAGAGGAGTATTTCAGACATCAGTCTCTGAAAGGCATTTTCCAAGAGAGTTATATGATTTTCTGTAGAAACAAAGTTTTTGTGTAATTCACCAGGAATGTTAGGAAGGTGATTGTTAAATACTGTACATATATCTGACTTATCAATAACAGAAACATTTTCATTACGTACTGACTTTATATACTGACTTTATTTCGTCGACCTTGTGCTGTTGACCAGACACTTCTCTTACGACTGGCCATATGATTTTAATTTTATCGTGTGAATAGCTATTCTTTTTTTTCTTAAAAGACATCGTAGTCGCCGTTGACTGTATAAAATATGTATTGTTACTATTGCAATTTTGGCCTTATGGCCATTTTCAAGTAACACTGCAAAAGTTACATTTTGTCAGAATATAAAACTATCTGACATGAGTACATGTCGTCGTCAAAATCCAGCTTTTTGACGACGACATGTACTCCTGTCAGATAGTTTTATATTCTGACAGAATGTAACGTTTGCAGTGTTACTTGAAAATAGCCATAAGGCCGAAATTGCAATAGTAACAATAAATGTTTTATACAGCCAACGGCGACTATGATGTCTTTTAAGAAATATTATATGACTGTGAATCCCAACCATGAGAAGTTAATCTATAGCTATTCTGTTTGTCTATCACATACTCTTCGCCTCCCTGATAAGATTTTAAGCACCTTGCAGTACTTTTATAAACGGCTATTGTAGCTCGGCTGAGAATACTTTTAACATTTTGATACAATTTCCACTTTCTTCTATATGATATCCTTATCCCACTAATCAGTCACCCTGGCTGTCTTTTACTGCTAGTACCCTGTTTAGAACGTTCCAATAGAAAGCAACTTTCAAAGAGCATGAGAAGCGTTTTAAGAAAGCATTACATGTCTTTTATGTTATCGGCACTATAAACATCTTGTCACTATTGTTCCTTAACGAAGTTTAAAAAGCTCTTCATTGCCTATGGATTAACTTTTATAGATAGTTTGTAGTTTCAGTACAAAGATCTTTTAGTGTTAAAATTTTTGCATCTTGAACTGAAAGGCCATTCACCCTTTTACTAACAGAGTGCCCATCCAGTAATGAAGAATGAATAAAAATATTGTCTTTAGCTGTGCTACTGTTCCGCTGCACTCTGGCTGGAAAAAATACAGTCTGCATCAGGTCGTATGAATATAGGAGATCTAACAAAATCCTTTTTCTTGCACAATCACACACAACATTAGTACTAATTTTTAATACTTACTACAAAGTCAACCAAGAATCGTCTCTAGCTTGAGCAGAAATGCTCTAAAGTCAGAGTCAGGCGCCCTACGAGTAACGACAATTAGAAGTTTAGTTTCACTACATTCAACTGCCCCTGCACAACATTCAAATACCTGTTCAATGCAGTGCTTTGATACGTCTACGGACTCAAATGGAATACTGTTTTTTTACGTATATGGGCACTCCCCCACTTCTCAAAGAACGCCTTGAAAAACAGCCAGCTAATGTGTATCCTGGTAAAGGAAGCTTCTCAAATGTCATATTATTTAAGTGGTACTCTGATATACAAGTAACATCAGAGTCAGCATCTATAAGCAGTTCACTAACTTTATCTCTAATACCTCTTATAAGAAGTGAGATTCCATGACTGTTATCATTATGTTGAGCTAACAGACCCGAATGTAAAAAAATTCGAAGAACTTTTTACCACTTAGCGGTCATCCGTTTCGATTCTATGGACCATTTATTCCTTTGGGTCACGTCTCGTAACTTGACACTGGTTTTCAGATTTTGAGTAGACAGTCATTAAGGCTCCTCTGCACACTCCTTTCGCGACTGTTCCTTTCTCCTGTAGTACGTGTAATCTGACTCTAAAAGGAAAGCTGAGCGGCTGTTAATACAATAATTCTATTGTGTTCTGTTTTCAAAGTATCGAAAATACGCACGTGGAATTCAAGAACATCACTCAAATTGATTTGTTTCAGATCTACTGAGTTGGGATGACCAGGATGTGAAAATTACCATCCACCTGATAGCGTAATGGATGTTGAGATTGTCTGGGTTCTCTTTCACCGTTATTGTGCATCCCAGACCTGCACCAAAATCCAGTCAGGCTAAATACGTCGAGTAAGTGATTTCTAGACACAGGATACAGCGTCAGTCTTTTGGGGATATGCGTCGCATTTTTAGTGAAAATGCGAGAGATGTCTACCGCAAGTTCCTGTACAGACCAAGCCAGTAAATTGTGCAGGCTGCACTTCTGAAAAAATCTGTATCGTGTCCCGGAAAAGGATACAAGTCATAACGATATATGTGACGTATTGAAACACAGGGACAGAATGAACAATTTCCTGAAATTATTTCTCAATTTAGAGAACAGTTAATACGCATAATGTCGGGATACGTTGTACCAGAGCCATACGAAAGGGATCCTGCCTCCATGACAGATCTGCTATATCTGCGTATCTCCCCCCTTCCTCATCCTTGTCCTCGTCCTCCTCCTCCTCCTCCTCCTCCTTTTCCTCCCCGCCTCCCCCCCCCCCCCTCGATTTCCCCATAGATTCTCTTACACGGATGCAGAAAATTTTGCGGTTTTGTGGGTGTAATAAGAAGGAGGTATTTTTAAGAAATGGCTAAAATGAACTATATTAATGACAATTAATGCATACAACAAATTAAATGTATCATTGTAGTAAATAATTTACGTAACATTGTAGTAAATTATTTACAAATTTTATAAACTTACTGCGAAATTAAAAGTAAAAGAAACTCTGTGTCTTATTGGGGAGCCAAGACGAACTCAGAAACGTTGCGCAGCGGTGGGTGTGCGCCTTCGCGAATTGGGTTATACTACACGCTAAGCACCAATGCCAGGCCTGCAGCATGATGCCAGGGATACATTTTGTGAGTTACTGCAGCCTACCACAGAACTATGCATGACAAAAGTTAATAAGAGACAATTCAGAGCTCCTAAAATATGCCTTGGTGCCATGAAGTCAACGTCAACAAATTGCTTATGGAAACGAACCATCCCTACATTTGTGACGCAAATAATTTGTGACACAAGTATTTAAGCACCAAATTCTTAACGAAGAGGGCTCAGTTTTCAGAGGATGCCCTGTCACCCTTATTCCAGAAACTCTGCAATGCATTAGACGTCTAATTAGTAGTTGTGTAAGAATCTGCTTTTATTACCAAAGGAATGTACAGAGGCAGCACTGGGTTTTCGGTTAGCCATATCTGAACGACTACCACCTATATTGAACAAAATTACTTCTGAACTGCCACTTATCGACACGTAAGATTCGATCTGCCAGGGTCATTGACTATTTATGACCATATCTTGTGCAAACTCCGAGACTAACACGCACAGGCGAGGATACTCTATAGAGAGGGCTATAAAAACCAGCAGAGAACAGACTGTGATTTATGGTATTCTCATGAGCAAATAAGATTTAGGCAAAAACTGCTAAAGGAAATTATGGTAAACTTGGATGAAGTCAGTTATGATGCAGAACTACTTAAACGTATCGTAATAGATGATGAAATGGATATAACGTCGAAACTAAGGCTAATTTTTCCCAATGAAAGCATTCTGGTTAGCCAGGACGAAAAAAAGTTCGTCAAGTGCAACCAACTACGAAGGTCATGTTCACTATGTTCTTCGATTACAACGGCATAGTGTACCATGATTTCTTGTGAACAGTCATTAACGAGTACTTGTTACAAGGTTGTCAGAAGCAATATGAACTAATTTGTAGTTTTTGCACCACGATAATACACTTGCTCACACTTACCTGCATTTCCGTGAATCATTAGTAGAAAAAAATACACTAATCATTCTCCAAAGTCTATACTCGCGAGACCTAACTTCATGTGACCTTTTCACGTTTGTAAAAGTAAAGCAAACTTTGAAGGGCCGTCATTTTCAAAGTACAGGGTTATTACAAATGATTGAAGCGATTTCACAGCTCTACAATAACTTTATTATTTGAGATATTTTCACAATGCTTTGCACACACATACAAAAACTCAAAAAGTTTTTTTAGGCATTCACAAATGTTCGATATGTGCCCCTTTAGTGATTCGGCAGACATCAAGCCGATAATCAAGTTCCTCCCACACTCGGCGCAGCATGTCCCCATCAATGAGTTCGAAAGCATCGTTGATGCGAGCTCGCAGTTCTGGCACGTTTCTTGGTAGAGGAGGTTCAAACACTGAATCTTTCACATAACCTCACAGAAAGAAATCGCATGGGGTTAAGTCGGGAGAGCTTGGAGGCCATGACATAAATTGCTGATCATGATCTCCACCACGACCGATCCATCGGTTTTCCAATCTCCTGTTTAAGAAATGCCGAACATCATGATTTAAGAAATGCCGAACATCATGATGGAAGTGCGGTGGAGCACCATCCTGTTGAAAGATGAAGTTGGCGCTGTCGGTCTCCAGTTGTGGCATGAGCCAATTTTCCAGCATGTCCAGATACACGTATCCTGTAACGTTTTTTACGAAGAAGAAAAAGGGGCCGTAAACTTTAAACCGTGAGATTGCACAAAACACGTTAACTTTTGGTGAATGGCGAATTTGCTGCACGAATGCGTGAGGATCCTCTACCGCCCACATTCGCACATTGTGTCTGTTCACTTCACCATTAAGAAAAAATGTTGCTTCATCACTGAAAACAAGTTTCGCACTGAACGCATCCTCTTCCATGAGCTGTTGCAACCGCGCCGAAAATTCAAAGCGTTTGACTTTGTCATCGGGTGTCAGGGCTTCTAGCAATTGTAAACGGTAAGGCTTCTGCTTTAGCCTTTTCCGTAAGATTTTCCAAACCGTCGGCTGTGGTACGTTTAGCTCGCTGCTTGCTTTATTCGTCGACTTCCGCGGGCTACGCGTGAAACTTGCCCGCACGCGTTCAACCGTTTCTTCGCTCACTGCAGGCCGACCAGTTGATTTCCCCTTACAGGGGCATCCAGAAGCTTTAAACTGCGCATACAATCGCCGAATGGCGTTAGCAGTTGGTGGATCTTTGGTGAACTTCGTCCTGAAGTGTCGTTGCACTGTTATGACTGACTGATGTGAGTGCATTTCAAGCACGACATACGCTTTCTCGGCTCATGTCTCCATTTTGTCTCACTGCGCTCTCGAGCGCTCTGGCGGCAGAAATCTGAAGTGCGGCTTTAGCCGAACAAAACTTTATGAGTTTTTCTACGTATCTGTAGTGTGTCGTGACCATATGTCAATGAATGGAGCTACAGTGAATTTATGAAATCGCTTCAATCATTTGTAATAGCCCTGTATAGGCGTGATTAAAAACGCATCGCTGAGAGAGCTAAAAGCTACCCCGAAGATTTGATACCAGCCGTGTCTCAGAGATTGGTAAAAAGTATATAATATCTGATGGAGATTATTTTGAAAGGAGTAACACTGATGATGATGGTAAATATCCCGTTTTTTTTATATAACCTCCAATTAGGACTATGAAATTTATCTTGGCACCTTATTTAAGGAAAATGTTAGATGAAAAATTACGTGTCGCCCATAACGGATAAAATTAAGGAATGCTTGCTACGAGAAGAAGCAGCAGTTCCTTTTCTTTATTTCAAGTATATATAATTATATTCTAGAGAAAAAAAAAAGAGGAAAAGGTAAAAAGAGTACACAGCACCCACGGTAAGAGTTTGTGGCAAGGGATTGTGCGCTTCCGATTGGCCGCAATATCACATGGTGCAGGCAGAGTATGGTAGGCGTTGATAGAAGTGCTAGAGGGTTACTCAGAGGCGGTAGTGCAGGGCCTTTTGTTTTTTGGGAATTTTCGTGTGGGCCATGCATAAGGTCTTAAGTAATTACTTTTAGGAGATGACGAATGTCAGTTTTTATGTCACGTATCGTTCATTTTGCTTTTAGTGAAAACGAGAGACGCGACAGAGTGAAATCCAATGGCAGGGTATACTGTAAAAATAGTCCTACTCTTCAGGCAGGACAGTGTCTCAAGTATTTTATACTTGTGGCCAAGACTACTGAAACTGGGGACCTCCCTAAAAACTTCCTGTCCAGACTGTGATACCAAAGCATCAGATTTCCTTTGCTGCTGACAGGGTACAGACATGCCCAGTCGTTTTGCTTAGTCATATTTCTCAAGGTTCGAGATACATAAAACATTATGGGACAAGCAGGGAATCATGCAGACGGTGATCAGACGAAAGTCCAACTTAGTCTCAAATAAAACACGTAAGTTGTATTGTTACTGTGGTCTTCAGTCCCCTAAAAATTAAAAATTTCACTACCCCCCCCCCCCCGCCCCCCCCCCCCCCCCCCCCCGCCAAAGCTTGTAATGCCAAATTTAATAAGCTTGTATGCAGTTCTTGAGTTCTTGTCTGAACTGCTTATCATCCATATTTCACTTCTATACAAGACCACACTCCAGAAGAGAAAAGACTTTTTGGCACTTAAATGTATTTTTCATATCGTTCATAATATTCGTCAGTATATGAGATAATCAAAATAACTGCTCGAAAATAAGGTGCAGTAAGGTAATGTTTCGTCTTATTGTCATTATCAAGTGACGTCTACTTGGAAGTGACCACCATATTGCATCTATAGTAAATTTTTTCTGTCATTTCTTGGTAAGAATATTACTTTTTGTAGCTATGAACCGTAAAAATGAGTTTCTGTCAGATACTTTAACAGTTCAGTTTTGGTCGTAGTAAAGAACTGTCAAAACTGAGCTGTCAGAATATCTGACAGAAACGTATTTTAACGCTTCGTAACTACAAAAAGTAATACTCTTACGAAAACATGGCAGATATAAAATACTATAGATACATTGTGATCGTCATTCCAACTAGATGTCACTGGATAATGACAATAAGCCGAAACAGACCTATCTTGTAAAATATTTAAAGAAATGCATTACCATATTGCAGCTGGCTTTGGAGCATTCATTTTCATTATGACTTAAATTTATATTCGATGTTAATAAACTTCTCTTTTTTTATGAACGGTTCTATTGATATTGCGAATTAACATTTTCTTCTCTATTCCTTCATTAGTTATTTTGCTATCCGAGTAGCTAAATCTCATTGTGGGATGTCGGTGAGTTGTTTAGTACACTCCTAAGATGCTATAAGCCGATCCCCAGTTACATACAGAGAAAGGAAACTACCTATCAGAAAACGCCTATTTACGAGAAACAATATCGTACAACGGATAACGTCTTATTGTAGGAAAACTACTACGGGTGACCTAACTAATTATGAAAGTACACGTACAACACCTCATATGGTTATAAGATGTGTTCAAAAAGTCTCTCCACAGTGCCGTATGATTGTTCGCCTGCCTGGGTTACTTCCCTTCAAGTCGGGGACACTTCCAACATTTAACGTGAAAATTTGAAGGTAAAAATGAATATTCAATAAATTAATAACTTGTATTTCACTGAGTTTCATTCCGGTATATTCACTGCGGCCTACGGCAGATGCGGCTTACAATCATACGGCACTGCGGAGAGACTTTTTGAACACCCATATTAAGAAGGAAACTACAAAGGAAACTACAAAGGAAACTAGCAGTCACTGTAACAATTTGGTTTATTGCCGTAAAACATCAAATAAATTGCTTACCGACTGCATTAAGCATGTAAATATCTAATAAGTGGACAAAGTTCTGTAATTATTGGTGGAAACACGAAGGCACAGCGTGAAACTATATCGTGGATACGGCTAATGACTTTGAAAATGGTTAGTGGTTTAAAGAAATAAACCCAGAAAAGCAAGTACAAACATCGGTAGAATAGCCAAATTGCATGATAGTAGCAATTAGCTAGTTGTGAACGGTAAAACTGTGCAATTATAACCTGATGAAAATTAACTAGCCTCATTCCTTCCTCGCCTCAGTGATTGTATCGCCATCTGATGCTTACGACTATTACACAGTGTGAACATGAAGAAGGCAGTAGTGTCTGGAAGTTCTGAGTCCAGCTCGACTTCTGTACTCTGCTCTAAGGTGGAGATCCCTCTCTGCGGCTGCCTAAAGCGAAGTGTGTTTTTGGGGCCACCCCTGAGCAAGCGTGTTCTTCGACGCCCTGGCAGCAAGTGCCTTCTTCGATTTGCCAGCTGCAAGCGTTCTCTATGACTTTGCTTTCTGAAACTGGGTCTGCCAGTATAGGTATGTCGCAGGCCAATTGCAGCAGATCACGCAAGTTCCGACCAACAATAATTTTATAAGCAAGTTTAACAAATTCCTATTCTCGCATATTTTGTCGTGGTTACCCAGCAGAGGGAAGAAGGTAGAAAATCTCTCCCACTGCATGACAGATTTCTCCCTTGGCCAACCATGAGGCTTGGGCGTAGTACACGCACAGGAAAATGCGCCTTCTGCTTAGTGATGTGGGCAGGGCAAATGCCCAGTGGGCAGGACATTTATAAATGGACATTTTCCCGGAAATTTGTCAGAAGCAGTTTTAAATGCCCAAAATCTGGGCGTTTATAAAAAAAGTACTTTTTAAAGTTTTTACTGCTACATTGTATAATTTACCAGTTAAAATAAGGGATGAGACGATGCTCCCGACATTAAAAGTTAGGAAATGTTTACAGTTGGACCTAAATACGTCATTGATTGCTTTAATTACTAAGAACAAAAAGAAAGAAGAGAGAGAGACTTTTTTAAGTATTCCAACTTGCAGTACCAAGGCAGGGCGTGTATTGCTGACAACTGATTATCATTTATAATGTCACCAGTTTTACTCTTCACTGTCGCTTTCTCTCTGTCGCACTCACTCACACCCACCCACCCACACACACACACACACACACACACACACACACACACACCGCGCTGAACAGCCATGTAGTGATAAGCCAGTATTAAAAAATAAATTTAAAAAATTTTTCCGTAAGTCATCGATTTGTAATGTAACGCACTGTATAGTCCATTTCAAATCTCTGAATATTATTGAATAATTATTATTGTAATAAAATTATTACTGAATGTATTAAAAAGCTGGCATGTGTTTCTTGGTGATAAATTTATTCTTTAATGTTAAACTGTTTTCAATGAAACAACAAAAAAATCCTTAATTGACATATGTAGTGACATTTGAGACAGACTATAGTTTTCTGTTCTCCTCTTTTCTTCATCTACTTTCGAATGACTGCACTACTGTGAAGATAAAAGGTCTTAAGAACAAAGAATCGATGCCCAGCTTGTAGTCAATCTTCTCGATCCAGCAGTACAGGGTAGTAACCTGAAGCCTTTCGAGATGCTTAACGTAATATGCTTTCTTTGTGGCAGGTCCAGAGAATTTGTGTAGGAAGGACTGAGCCCTCACCCCCAGGAGAATAAAAATCAGCGTGTAAATCCTTTTTTGGCTTGTCAGGGTTAAACTTGTGAATTGGCAGAAGTTGCCGTAAAAATTCTGGGTGCACTAGTTACATCAGTCGCTACAGAGCGTTCCTTCAGCAGTTCTGGATGGACCCAAAGTAAAAAATAAATAAATAAATAAAAGACTAACGTCAAAGAGAGCTGCAACACTAACATATCTCTCCTATAACTGGAGGTTGATGAATGTAGCAGGAACACAACATAACCCTGTTGGTCCCAAGGAGAAACCCATACTGAACAGTCCCAGCAAAGACAAAATGGGAAGAAACCCGGTAGTCAGCGAGGAATCAGATTCAGGAAAATCTGAGGCAGATTTGGAACTTCCTGATTCTTCTTCAACTTATGAATATTAAGAAACTGTTTGATAACATTTCTTTAATTTTATTTCAGTAGTATAGTATAAGTAAAAATACTACCTACAGACTAGCTACTCAATATAAACCACATTGAACTTCAAAAATTACTTTTAAACTTGAGTATTGTTTTCTTTTTGTTATGCATTACCGTGAGAGTTAACCTCTTTAAAGATGTAAAAAGTTATGTTTACAGTCCAATTTATTTCCCCTAATACCTCTCCCCTAATCTTCAAGCAGTTTTTTCAAGTGAGCAACCCAACCACTAAAGGAGCAGCGTTGCAAAACACCTTTTCCAATACACAATGTCAGATGAAACAATTTTAAGAGTGCCACTTATAAATTAATCTTTAAAATGTCCTAGACCTGCTCGAGGGATGTTTTCAACGCTGGAGAAATTTATGACAACTGGTCCTTCTGTGTTAACTTCTACGTCGTGTGCCAGCTAAAGAAAGCTCCCAAGGCTGCAGAAAATAGCTCTTCCTTCTCATTATAATAAGAGGAAAGAAGAAAAAGAAGTTATTAGCCTTGCAATCATTGGCAGTAGTTAATACTGTGTATAGTTGCCATGCAGTGTAAGAGAATCGGCTGTATTGGCTAAGGCGATGTGCATATTACATTATAAAATGGGTTGTGTACCAGTTTGGGCATAAACTGCCATGTAACATCGTCTACTACTTTTAGCGCTTCGTTTTCGAATCTATGTCCCTCAGCATCAGCTGATTTAATGCGACTACAGCCTATTATCCTTGTTTCAAGACATTGTCCATTCCGTTGTAACATGATCTTGCAAGCCCTATGGCCTCAATGACAGAATTACAGACTTTGATTATGCTCGAAGTTTGCATTTATTCTCCCTGAACTTTTATTTCCTCTCGAAACTTCACCTCGTTTTTCCTTTACTGTTGCTCAGAGCGACAGGTGCTGTAGCGACAAACGCTATAAATGAAGGTTTGCGTGTCTATGGTCTAGCTTTTAAAGTAAGTATTAGGATCAATGTCCGTATGTCTCTCTGGACCTAAATGGTTCTTTCCTGAGGTCAGTTTCTACATTTTTGTTTTCGACTCTGCTGTAAATAATACGTGTCAGATGCAAGCACACTAGTGCCTCGCGCATGGCAATTCACAATAACCTCCGGACACCAAGAAAGCGTCAAATAAAAGCTCACTGTGTCCTCTACTCTTCACGGTAGTGGTGTGTGCAGTTGACGATTTTATGTAAGACGAGGATTCATAGCTCAAGGGTTTTTTTGTTTTATTTTATGAATGCCACAGACTATGTATCAACGATGTGATGATGAGAGCATCATTTTTTGAAATGTGTACGGTAGTTAAATTGTATGAATGCAAATAATTGTTGTAGCATAACAACAGCAATTACACGTTCGGAAATGGATATTATTTCAATGTTATTCGTGCACTTTTATTTGGGCTGTATTTCATGGTGAGCATAACAAGTTATCAAATCCATCATCAAACACAAAGGTCTTAATAATCTGAGTGCTTGACCCCAAACCTTGTTTGAATTGAAATCCTCTTCCCGGTTTATTAGGCTTTCTAAGAACTTCATTTCAATAGATTCCTTAATTACACTGTTCCAGGAATTTGATGTTTCGATCACTTCATGGTGTCGTCATATTTCGTTTCACTATTATATTTGAAGCATTGAATGATGACGGCTGCTTTGTTTGATTCTTTTAGTCGGATGTGTCGTTGGTATTCCTTGCACCTCCTCTGCATTGTTCTAATAGTCTGCTCTTGGTAATATATTGCCACATTCGGATGGGATGCGCTAAACGTCCGGCTTTCGGAGTCCTTGATCGTCTTTAATATTATAAAATATGTTTTTTGTCCTTATTGGTGGGAGTGAAATACATTGGATTCGGTGACTGTCGAAATAAAGATCTCGCAAATCCATTTAACTTGGACATTGACCTCAATACAAGCAAAACTTGGCAATCGTCAGTCAGTTTGTTAAGATCCCACGGACGACATCATCCATCAGAGCTAGAAAACGCTGAATGTGCGATTTGCAGAATAACAGTGCTGGCCCAGGAAAAGGAAACTGAAACGGTACTGTTAGTACGCTTCAATCAAACCATTCGCAAGCCAGTAACATCAAAGTGTCACTAGATTGAATGTGTGTGGCCTAACGAGACTTTCTGTATTTTATGCTCGTGAAATATGGCCTTTGGCTACAAGAATGAAGCCATCTCTGTTATATTTAAATGTGTAACACTTTTCGTTTCCTGCCTATACTATTCCATGAATGTGTGACTGCGTGAAGTTCGAATGTGCTGGGACATAGAAAGGTGAGGTATTAGCCAAAGATAGAATGTAGTGAGCTTTGTCAAAATATAACCTTTGGGAAAGCTAAGCAGAGAGTAGCTAATCTGAGGTGTGACGACTGTTAAGGAGCTCTTGCTGCTATGGTTGAATAAAAGGTGTAAAATGAATTATCATTGCGGATAACGTTCGTAATGTGTCGTTTAGACCCAATCTAGTCAGAGAAGGGTTAGAAGATGGTTTAATTATCATAGCTTTGATGGTATAAAGTAACTGGTAAATTGTGGTCGTGACCGTTGAGTATGAGTGTTGACCCTCAGCTCTGCACTCTGGTGAATAATTGCCAGCCGCGCGGTTAGAGGCGCCATGTCACTGACTGCGCGGAGGTTCGAGTCCTCCCTCGGGCATGGGTTGTTCTTAGCATAGGTTAGTTTAAGTAGTGTGTCAGTCTAGGAATCGATGACCTCTGCAGTTTGGTCCCTTAAGAACTCACACATCTGAACATTTTTGAAGAATTGCCTGTGCAATTTGTGTGCATTTGAGAGAGCGTGTCGAACTGCTGCATAATTAGTGAAATATGTTCGGATACAGTTGAATTTTATACAAGTTTCTTTGTTACGTGATCATCAGAAGTTGCGGAAGGTTCATCACCTGAAATCTTTGCTAAAGTGAGTAAAGGCAAGGCTAGAGAATATTCATTTTATTACTTCACGGATGTTTAGCAGTTTCTTTGCGATTGGCACTGCAGCTGCAGTGCTCGCGTCGCAAATAGATCTGTTCTGATTCTACGTATGATATCAAAATGTATTAAAATTCTTTAATGTTTATGTAAATTCGTTTGAAGGTACTTGTGTCACGTGGGGGTGTTTTTTTTTGTGATATGTTACAATACAGCATCACCGGTCTATTGCGGTCTAACTGTGTTGGTGAGGCAATAAATTTATCCACAGGGCAGTAACTGCGTCACTGCAATTCACTTTGGAGGTGTGGCAGTGGGACTTGTAGTCCCGTACCACCCTCTGACGGTGACAGTACTACACGAGTCGGCAGAAGGATTTAGCCTAACGTGGGCAGGTATGATTGGAAAGTACTGGACGTAGAATGGTGGCTGGTCCCGCCAAGGGGTGCGCCCGTGGTGGGCGTGCCAGGCCTATCGTTGGGCATAGTCGGAATCCGATTCCTCTAGGATGGTTGGGTGAACCGGATGTGGGTGCCAGCGGCGTGGGGGTGTGGTCCCAACGTGACGCAACCCATGGACAGTGTCCCGCAGGGCAAATAGATCTGTTCTGATTCTACGTATGATATCAAAATGTATTAAAATTCTTTAATGTTTATGTAAATTCGTTTGAGGGTGCTTGTGTCACGTTCCGCTTTCTCAAAGAGCCGCCGCGCGTTGTTGCGTATGGTCGTCTTTAGGGTATGCGGGTTGAGTTCCCTATTGCGAGGGAGGGCGGGTGCAGGGCCCTGGTTAGCTTTTGGCCCTTGATGATGACATGCTCCGCATGACGGTGGGGGGGGGGGGGGCGGCTTGTGGTCCATCTGGGCCCCGAGATCTGTGGTTTTGGCGGGCCAGGGCATCTGTGCGCCTGCAATTGGGATATTGCGACGGCGGGCGCCCTGGGCTCCGTGAGATGCGGCATTGAAGGCTGATTTGTTTATCCGGCACTGGGTGATGGCGTCCACCTGTCGCTGGAGGCGGCCAGGCCTATCGTTGGGCATAGTCGGAATCCGATTCCTCTAGGATGGTTGGGTGAACCGGATGTGGGTGCCAGCGGCGTGGGGGTGTGGTCCCAACGTGACGCAACCCATGGACAGTGTCCCGCAGGGCAAATAGATCTGTTCTGATTCTACGTATGATATCAAAATGTATTAAAATTCTTTAATGTTTATGTAAATTCGTTTGAGGGTGCTTGTGTCACGTTCCGCTTTCTCAAAGAGCCGCCGCGCGTTGTTGCGTATGGTCGTCTTTAGGGTATGCGGGTTGAGTTCCCTATTGCGAGGGAGGGCGGGTGCAGGGCCCTGGTTAGCTTTTGGCCCTTGATGATGACATGCTCCGCATGACGGTGGGGGGGGGGGGGCGGCTTGTGGTCCATCTGGGCCCCGAGATCTGTGGTTTTGGCGGGCCAGGGCATCTGTGCGCCTGCAATTGGGATATTGCGACGGCGGGCGCCCTGGGCTCCGTGAGATGCGGCATTGAAGGCTGATTTGTTTATCCGGCACTGGGTGATGGCGTCCACCTGTCGCTGGAGGCGTTAGTAAGGCGGCGAATGGTGTTTTTTTTTTTCTTGTAGTCCGGGGTGATATGTTACAATACAGCATCACCGGTCTATTCGGGGTGATATGTTACAATACAGCATCACCGGTCTATTCGGGGTGATATGTTACAATGCAGCATCACCGGTCTATTGCGGTCTGACTGTGTTGGTGAGGCAGTAAATTTCCACAGGGCAGTGACTGCGTCACTGCAATTCAATTCACTTTGGAGGTGTGGCGGTGGGACTTGTGGGCCCGTACCACCCTCTGACGGTGATAGTGCTCTAACATGGGCAGGTGAGGGTGTGTCGGTAGTCCCGTACCGGCGAGCCAATGGTGTACGTGACAAGATATTATTTCAAGCGTACTCGCCCACAACTGACTGCGAGAAAGCAGCATTATCGCAGACGCTCTCTCTCTCTCTCTCTCTCTCTCTCTCTCTCTCTCTCTCTATTCCTTGAACTAAGCTTTGCTTCGATGTTAACTATTGTGGAATGATATAGTCTAGCTTCTGATCTTAATGAATATGGACGAACGTATTACGGCTTATAACAGAGGGCACTGTTGTGTGACCGCCATCTTTAATTGAAAGGCATTTTCTGATTTTGTACGAGAATAATACACCAATAAACCAATTTCTCGGTAGCATAAACAAGGTATGTACTACGTAAATTATTCTCCATCTTATGGTCTTACATTTTCACATATTCGTGGAGGCCTACCAGACATTTCTTTGGACTGTGGAAGCTCGAACCTGCAAACTCTATACAATTAATTTAAAGACTTTTATACAAATCCACTTCGACGGACAGGCTTTCAGAGGTAGAAGAATGGGACAGTAGTTAACGTAGACTAAGATTCCTACAGGTTCTGCACGCAGTTCGACGACCGGGAGAGACATCGAGTACAGCTTACAGTCAGCGTGCAGCAGATCTCTGGTCTAACATGCACAATCCCCTGAACATAAACGCCGTCTAGTGAGATCTGTTTCGTTATTTATTCATTTCAAACACCTAAACTCTTTTCTTAGAGAGACTGAGTACTAAAGAACTAATTCCTTGAATCAGTAATAATAATAATAATAATAATAATAATAAAATCAAAGAAGTAATTAAATGAATAATAATAATAACAATAATAATAACAAAAGGAGTTCGTCAAGGTTACTTTTTGTCTCCGAAAGGAAATTTTCAACTCAGTAACGGTTCCGGGTGAAATAATGACTCCATGAATGATTACATCTCAGTAAAATTATAACAATTTACCTTTCACCTCAGGGAGTTACACATTACGATATGACTTTGATGGTCCTCAGTTGCGTCTTGCGTAATACTTTGGTAATTTTCGGTGAGCTGCCTTGATGAATGATAGTGGACGGCATGGGTTCCCGCCATTGTGTGTTCGCTATCCCATACCAGTCTAAGACGTTTGTTTCAATCCCTTGGTGTGGAATAACAGCCTAGCAAAGCTAAATTCATTAATTAATATAGAATTTTAAGCTTCGCGGTAGATTTCATTGTTGAGACAATCCACCACGACTTATTATAGTAAAAATACATCAGATACGGTGGTTATCATGATAGTGAATAACATAACTCGTGCATTCGGCAACGTGCATTTACTCAAAGGCCCACAAAAATCTCCGTTTTGTTGCGCTGTCCGACAGTACAAGTTTAGTCGGAATACATAATGTGCATAACCCCTTTCCTTGCAGATTTTACATATAAGTGTGTGAATGTTATGTGGCACGCTGCTACGTTGAACGACTCTGAATTTAACCCATGCCACCACTACACTACAAAATGAGTGAAGTTCTTTTGTACCTAGGAAACCAAATAAGGTAAAATTCTTAACTTCCGTAATTAATTGAAACGTGATTGTCATACCAAGAGTCAACGTAATTTACAACCACATAGTGAAAACAGTGTTTTTGAACGATAAATGTAGATAACTGTAAATAATCACATTTTGAGCTTGATGTAACCAGATCACCTCTCCATTTCCTTAGTAAACGCAGATAGTGTTGAACCTCACTGCAAAGAATGACTTTAAATATGTAGTTAAAGACTGCAGGAAGAATGAGTAAAGCTTTAATGGAACAGAAGTCAATAATAGCCTAACCATGATAAAGCAAAGAATTACCGCCTTCTGTAATGAATGCGTTGATTTGAGGTACTGTTAGCGTTATCCGTTGCGTTTTTAAGTTGATAATGTGTCGGGTTTCTTGCAGAGCCAGTAAATATAAAACACCTGAAATCGAGCAGTTGTGTTTAAATAAAATCACTGTACCAAGAACCCCAGGGTACACTAAGAGTTTGATATGTGCCTAGGAACTATTAGAGAGCATAAACAGGTATAGCATCAGCTTACACAGGCATGAAATCAGAGCAGCATAACACAGCATAGGAGAGTGTTGCGATTCGTGTACCATAGTTAGAGTCTACCCCCCCCCCCCCCTCCCGACGGGTAACCGAGCCAAATGAACAACATGTTAGCATCAAAGAGCCGCGTTTGGTAGCCGTGCGGTCTTAGGTGCCTTGCCACGGTTCGCGCGGCTACCCCCGTCGGAGAGTCGAGTCCTCCCTCTGGCATGGGTATGTGTGTTGTCGTTAGCGTAAGTTAGTTTAAGTTGGATTAAGTAGTGTGTAAGCCTAGTGACGATGACCTTAGCAGTTTGGTTCCATAGGAAGTTACCACAAATTTAAAATTTTTAGCATCAAAGCGTTTAGCGGGCTCCGGAGGTAGAACTGGGCTACAAACAGTGGCACAACACGAATAGTTTGTTTGGAGTCCAAGCACTGAATATGCGTAACATTACAGGTCACAGCACCTGCAGAGGTCGACTGTGTCGTTTATATACTTCTATCTGTATTTGACTACTTTTCAATTCACACTCAAGTGCCTGGCCGAGGGTTCATCAATAGCACGTGAGAAAAACGAAAACCTAACTCTTCCGTTGTGATCTCTAATTTGTCTTCTTACAATGGTCATTTCTCCCTGTATTGGTGGGAGTCACCAAAATACTTTCGCATTCGGACTAAAATATCGAGAAAAGAACTCACCCTAAAAAAAAAAAAAAAAAAAAAAAAAAAAAAAAAAAAAAAAAAAAAAAAATCTTCATTTTAATGATAACCACCTCAAGTCGCATATCATATCCGAGACGCTCTCTGCACTGCTCTGCAATAATAGAAAACGACGTGCCTTGACCTTCTCTGACGTCCTTCGTCAGTCCTACCCGGCAAAGGCCTCATATCGCGCACTATGCGATGGTTGCAAATTAACCTGTTCTTAATCGTAATTCCTAGGTATCTAATTGAATTGAATCAACAACCTTCAAATTGGGTGCGATTTATCGTGCAACTGAAATCTGACAGAATTTTCTTCATGCTCATTTGGAGGATCTCACACAAGTTACTGCTTAAAACCAATTCCCACTATTCGCACCCTTAGAGCCAATTGCCACTTTTCTCACCCTTAGAGCCAATCGCCAATTTTCTCACCATATAGATGTATTGTCGACATCATTTTGCAATTTGTTTTGAACTTCTGGTAGCGCTACCAATCGGTAAACGACAGCCTCATCTGGAAACATTATAAAAGAGTGTTCAAATTGTCTCTTAAATCGTTTGTACAGATTAAGAGCAGCTGAGGGCCTATAACTTCTATGGGCTACACCAGATGCGACTTCTGTTTCTCTAGACGACCTCCCGTCACTTACTATCTGTAGCATTTCTGACAGGAAATCACATAGTCGTCAGCACAACTGAGAAGACATTCCATAAGCACACAGTCTGATTAAAAGCGGCGTCTACTGAACGGTGTCAAAAGCTTTCTGAAAATCTAGAATATGTTATCTAATTGAGGTCCCCTATCGATATCAGTCATTATTTCATGTGAATAAAGAGCCACCTGTGTTCAACAAGAACGATATTTTGTGGTGCATGTAGCGTTTCTTTCAGGGTACCTCATAATGCTCGAACACAGTACATGGTGAAAAATTCTATTCTGTGTAAATTGGAATCAACAATTTTTCTGAATAACATCAATCGTTTTCAGTCGCTGATCTTTGACTGATATCGACAGCATACATTACTTGGTGTGAATAAAGAGTCAGTTGTGTTCCACAAGAACGATATTTTCTGAATCCGTGCTGGCTGTGTGTCACTATAGCGTTTCCTTCGAGGTATTTGATAATGTTCGAACCCAGGATACGGTCAAAAGTTCTCTTGTGTATAAAATTGAATCAAAAACTCGGCTGAATACTATTAGGGGTAATCAAAAGCAATTCGTTCGAAGGCCGTTCGCTCTAGAATCGGTATGTCCTATGAGGAAAAATCTAGGTGTACATTGGGACAATCAGCCTACCGATGGACCAGGATGAAGATACCAGTTTGGTAAAAACGCGTGTCCTGCAGTGTGAAGAAGTCCGCAATGGACGCTGCACATCCTCGTCCGACAGTTATTGCAGACTCTTTAACGGACCGAAGGGAGTGATTAGTATAGCGCGGGTGCTCGAGCGTCTCCCACTTGAAATTGCGTAACTTCTGCGTTACGGCATTTGCGACATGAAGACGCCTATTATCAAGAAGAAGCAGCACTCAGAACTTGGCGCACCATTGCACAACGATGGTTTTCGACAGACACGCTGCCTCATACAAGTTCTTCATTCTCCGATGGACGTCTACCGGTTTCTGTTCTTCAGCAGCAGCGAAAAGAATAAAAGCACGTTGGTCCTGTTTGGACGCATTTGGAGTAACGTCGCAATAGTCCAATAATGGAAGCAAGGCTAAAGAAAAATCAAGACACTTTCATAGGATTTGTCGACCTGGAAAAAGCGTTCGACAATATAAAATGGTGCAAGCTGTTAGAGATTCTGAAAAAAGTAGGGGTAAGCTATAGGGAGAGACGGGTCATATACAATATGTACAACAACCAAGAGGGAATAGTAAGAGTGGACGATCAAGAACGAAGTGCTCGTATTAAGAAGGGTGTAAGGCAAGGCTGTAGCCTTTCGCCTCTACTCTTCAATCTATACATCGAGGAAGCAATGATGGAAATAAAAGAAAGGTTCAGGAGTGGAATTAAAATACGATTCGCTGATTACATTGCTATCCTGAGTGAAAGTGAAGAAGAATTAAATGATCTGCTGAACGGAATGAACAGTCTAATGAGTACACAGTATGGTTTGAGAGTAAATCGGAGAAAGACGAAGGTAATGAGAAGTAGTAGAAATGAGAACAGCGAGAAACTTAACATCAGGATTGATGGTCACGAAGTCAATGAAGTTAAGGAATTCTGCTACCTAGGCAGTAAAACAACCAATGACGGATAGAGCAAGGAGGACATCAAAAGCAGACTCGATACGGCAGAAAAGGCATTTCTGGTCAAGAGAAGTCTACTAATATCAAATACCGGCCTTAATTTGAGGAAGAAATTTCTGAGGATGTACGTCTGGAGTACAGCATTGTATGGTAGTGAAACATGGACTGTGGGAAAACCGGAACAGAAGAGAATCAAAGCATTTGAGATGTGGTGCTACAGACGAATGTTGAAAATTAGGTGGACTGATAAGGAAGGAATGAGGAGGTTCTACGCAGAATCGGAGAGGAAAGGAATATGTGGAAAACACTGATAAGGAGAAGGGACAGGATGATAGGACATCTGCTAAGACATGAGGGAATGACTTCCATGGTACTAGAGGGAGCTGTAGAGGGCAAAAACTGTAGAGGAAGACAGAGATTGGAATACGGCAAGCAAATAATTGAGGATGTAGGTTGCAAGTGCTACTTTGAGATGAAGAGGTTAGCACAGGAAAGGAATTCGTGCCGGGCCGCATCAAACCAGTCAGCAGACTGATGACCAAAAAAAAAAGTCCACATTTCCGTATTTACCGCAAGCACGTCTGAAAGACAATAATTCCTTGTTACATGGCCGTGCTTATACGCCAGCACCGGACTCGCGCTACGTTGCATACACGCTGGAGCAACGCCCTCAGATGGAAACTCTAAGTTTCGTGTTTGTGTGTGTGTGTGTGTGTGTGTGTGTGTGTGTGTGTGTGTGAGGTGATCCAAAGTACTACCATGCATTAAGGCTGGACTTCCGGGATGTCTGGGTACAGGGATTTATTCAAGCTTATTTCAGACGTAAGCAGGGAGGGGGGATCGTAGCATCGTAGCATGTGGCCCTACTAAAGGCCAGCTACTGCGGGGGGGGGGGGGGGGGGGGGCTCGATGACTGCACAAGGAAACCGCACTCGTTGCCACCGTTGTGGAGCGCGATAGAGCCACTAATTCCAGGAGTCGGGTAGTGGGCCTGAGTTAATCGATCCTATGAAGGAGTTTCTGCATTGCACGTGTGATGTGAACCGAGATTCGTGGGATGTTCAGTTCGGCGTGACGTACGGCAAACCGCGCCCATCTTGGAGCTCCTAAGATGATGCGGAGGCGTCTGTTTTCATCTACATCTACATCTACATGGATACTCTGCGAATCACATTTAAGTGCCTGGCAGAGGGTTCATCGAACCAGCTTCATAATTCTCTATTATTCCAATCTCGTATAGCACGCGGAAAGAATGAACACCTATATCTTTCCGTACGAGCTCTGATTTCCCTTATTTTATCTTGGTGATCGTTCCTCCCTATGTAAGTCGGTGTCAACAAAATACTTTCGCATTCGGAGGAGAAAGTTGGTGATTGGAATTTAGTGCGAAAATTCTGTCGCAACGAAAACGCCTTTCTTTTAATGATGTCCATCCCAAATCCTGTATTATTTCTGTGACACTCTCTCCCATATTTCGCGATAATACAAAACGTGTGCCTTTCGTTGAACTTTTTCGATGTACTCCGTCAGTCCCATCTGGTAAGGATCCCACACCGCGCAGCAGTATTCTGAAAGAAGACGGACAAGCGTAGCGTAGGCAGTCTCCGTAGTAGGTCTGCTACATTTTCTAAGTGTCCTGCCAATAAAACGCAGTCTTTGGTTAGCCTTCCACCCAACATTTTCTATGTGTTCCTTCCAATTTAAGTTGTTCATAATTGTAATACCTAGGTATTTAGTTGAATTTATGGCTTTTAGATTAGACTGATTTATCGTGTAACCGAAGTTTAACGAGTTCCTTTTAGCATTCTTGTAGATGACCTCACACTTTTCGTTATTTAAGGTCAACTGCCACTTTTGGCACCATTCCGATATTTCTTCTAAATCGTTTTGCAGTTTGTTTTGATCTTCTGATGACTTTATTAGTCGATAAACGACAGCGTCATCTGCAAAAAAGCGAAGACGGCTGCTCAGATTTTCTCCCAAATCGTTTATATAGATAAGGAACAGCAAAGGGCCTATAACACTACCTTGGGGAAAGCCAGAAATCAATTGTTTTACTCGATGACTTTCCGTCAATTACTACGAACTGTGACCTCTCTGACAGGCAATCACAGATCCAGCCACGTTACTGAGACGATATTCCATAAGCACGCAATGTTTTGAATGACGTAGTGGCCGAAGACTGGATGGGCTGCTAGTTTCCCAAGTGGAGCAGCCGCAAAGAAATGCAGGTAAAACTGTGGCTCGATATAGCCGAAGATTCATTGGAACATTCATCTGGCGACTGCTCAACTATGGGCACAATTGGTGTAGAAGGTATGATATTTGAATCCTCTTGTTGTGGATGCGACGTTTGATAAGGAGTTTTCTGTCGAGGGTGGAAACTCTATGATAGCCCCTTATGTAACGGCACTTAGTCGCCGAGCTGTGACTGAAATAGGCGGCTGAGGTGTGCTGGTGTTTTAGCACTGTACGTGGCCAGAAGACTGCGTAGCCAAAAGATTTCCCTCATTATTAATTTCGTAGCCAAAAACGGACGTTTCAAAGAAGGGACATAAGTCGCTCGTAGGGAATTGTCGGCGTAGGGAATTGTCGGAAAAGGCCGCGCGAAGTGGCCGCTTTGTATCGAACAGGCGAGCGTCGGCGCTGCGCAGCCGTGCAGTGCGTCGGCGTGCGGGGCGACTCTTACTTAATGGTGACGGGCTTTATCGGGTTGGTTGCGCGGAAAATGACAGTTGCGTGGAAGAGGCGGGGAGAGAGAGAGAGAGAGAGGGAGAGAGAGAGAGTTTAGGGCCCGGCGCGGTGCGGCCTGTCCCGGCTTCCCTTTTCCCTGCTCGTCCGCGGCCCTTCGCCGCCCTTCCGCCCTCCCTTGCCCCCAAGGGGGTTTTATTCCCCTCCGCTTCCCCCTCGCACCCGCGGCGCGGCCGACCGCCAGCAACGGCAGCTAATGTTCTCCTCTCTTAATAGAGTGCGCTGAAAGCTGCACAGCTCGCCTCTGCTCGGCTAAAAGCCATTTAATGAACCAAACAGAGCGGGAGCAGAAAGACCTTGTTAAAGTGATGAGGTCCATCTCTCTCCCGGCGGCGGCGCAAGGCAGCGGCGTCGGCGGCGGCGGCGTGGGCGGTCGCTGCCCAGCCCGGCTCGGCTTCACGCCTGCCTCCAGGTGGCCCTACCGCTCCCGCCGCCCTGCTAGCTACTACGGCTCGCCTGCCTGCGCTCTAATTTAGTTACGCGTATTAGCGCGTCCCGGCCCGGGGGATGCCGCGCCAAAAAAGGAATCTCTCTTCGCGGTCGCCGTCGTCCAGACGCGCTTTTTTAATAAAAATGTCTCCCTCCTCTATCCTCCAACACTCCCTCCTACCCCTCCTCCTCCTCTCGTTGTTGATGCTGCGGTGGACATTGGCGCACAAATTAGGAGCAGGACCTCCGACTTGCCGGTTCGAGTGCCTCGCCGGCCGTGATGAAGTGGTGGCGTACAGCCACCTGTAAAAGAAAACGAAAAAAACTTGCGCAGCACGAAGCAACCGACGGGATGACGCATCTGCGCGTCGGAAACTCTGCTACAAAGTAGGCAATGCAGACGAAACACAACTATTCGACAAAGAAAAGGACACTGCTCGCGTTAGTAAGAAACTAAGCTCACAATACACGATCACAATGTAATGGTTCAATAAGCCAAAGTGCCTGTATAGTAAAGCAAGATACAGGGTGGCGCAAAATATATGTTACCAAGTTTTTTATACTACGACATAATCTACATCTACGTCTACATCTACATCTACATCCATACTCCGCAAGCCACCTGGTGGTGTGTGGCGGAGGGTACCTTGAGTTCCTCTACCGGTTCTCCCTTCTATTCCAGTCTCGTATTGTTCGTGTAAAGAAAGATTGTCGGTACGCCACTGTGTGGGCTCTAATCTCTCTGATTTTATCCTCATGGTCTCTTCGTGAAATATACGTAGGAGGGAGCAATATACTGCTTGACTCCCCGGTGAAGGTATGTTCTCGATACTTCAATAAAAGTCCGTACCGAGCTACTGAGCGTCTCTCTTGCAGAGTCTTCCACTGGAGTTTATCTATCATCTCCGTAACGCTTTCGCGATTAGTAAATGATCCTGTAACGAAGCGCGCTGCTCTCCATTGGATCTTCTCTATCTCTTCTATCAACTCTATCTGATACGGATCCCACACCGGCGACCAGTATTCAAGCAGTGGGCGAACAAGTGTACTGTAACCTACTTCTTTTGTTTTCGGACTGCACTTCCTTAGGATCCTTCCAATGAATCTCATCTGGCATCTGCTTTACCGACGATTAATTTTATATGGTCAATCCATTTTAAATCACGCTTAATGCCTATTCCCAGATAATTTATGGGATTAACTGCTTCCAGTTGCTGACCTGCTATATTGTCGCTAAATGATAAAGGATCTTTCTTTCTATCTATTCGCAGCGCATTACACTTGTCTACATTGAGATTCAATTGCCATTCCCTGCACCATGCCTCAATTGGTTGCAGATCCTCCTGCATTTCAGTACAACTTTCCATTATTACAACCTCTCGATGTACTACAGCGTCATCCGCAAAAAGCCTCAGTAAACTTCCGATGTTATCCACAAGGTCATTTATATGTATTGTGAATAACAACGGTCCTACGAGACTACCCTGCGGCACACCTGAAATCACTCTTACTTCGGAAGACTTCTCTCCATTGAGAATGACATGCTGCATTATGTTATCTAGGAACTCTTCAATCCAATCACACAATTGGTCTGATAGTCCATTAAACGATTCTGGGAAACTGTATCAAACGCCTTGCGGAAGTCAAGAAACACGGCATCTACCTGGGAACCCGTGTCTATGGCGCTCTGAGTCTCGCGGACGAATAGCACGAGCTGGGTTTCACACGATCGTCTTTTTCGAAACCCATGCTGATTCCTGCAGAGTAGGTTTTTAGTCTCCAGAAAAGTCATTATACTCGAACAGAATACGTGCTCCAAAATTCTACAACTGATCGAAGTTCTGCACATCTATTCGACGTTCCTGCTTGAAAACGGTGATGACCTGTGCCCTTTTCCAATCTTTTGGAGCACTACGCTCTTCTAGAGACCTACGGTACACTCCTGCAAGAAGGGGAGCAAGTTCGTTCTCGTACTCCGTGTAAAATCGAACTGGTAGCCCATAAGGTCCATCGGCCTTTCCTCTTTTGAGCGATTTCAATTGTTTTTCTATCCCTATGTCATTTATTTCGATATCTACCATTTTGTCATCTGTGCGACAATCTAGAGAAGGAACTACAGTAAAGTCTTCCTCTGTGAAACAGCTTTGGAAAAAGACATTTAGTATTTCGGCCTTTAGTCAGTCATCCTCTGTTTCAGTACCATTTTGGTCACAGAGTCTCTGGACATTTTGTTTTGATCCACCTACCGCTTTGACGTAAGACCAAAATTTCTTAGGATTTTGTGCCAAGTCAGTACGTATAACTTTACTTTCGAATTCGTTGAACGCCTCTCGCATAGCTCTCCTCACACTACATTTCGCTTCGTGTAATATTTGTTTGTCCTTAAGGCTGATAGATTCTTATTATCATATACTTGAAACGTCCCCTTTTGAAAAATTATACATGACTGTCCTTAAACTGACACACAATATTTTTAGCGCAACGCAATCTGACTTTCAAAAATCCCTACAAAAGAATGGCCCTGACTAACATTAACCTATCCGTTTCACAAATCACTTACCTCACAAAAATCTTGGTTACTCGAACTACTGCAATACAGCGATCGCCCCTATTGCCAGTTAAATAAAAGATTCAAACTACTGAAGGCACTAACTACTAATAGGCATAGTTAGCCAATGAAAGATTTTGATAGAGAACAAACAATGTATTTACCTTACTAGTGTTCAAAAGTCATAATAAGACATCCAGTCTTACAAATTTCAAAACTCTGCCATCTCTCTCCCCACATCCACCACTGCTGGCGGCTCACCTCCAACTGCTCAACGATACGCACTGTTCACATCCATCTGGCGAACACTACAATAGCAGACAACAATGCAAACTAGCCACAGACTGCACACAGCACAGCCAGTGATTTTCATACAGAGCGCTACGTGGCGTTACCAATATAAGAACCTAAACAACCTACTTACATACTGAGGTGACAAAAATCATAGAAAGCCACAAGCACATATACAGATGGCGGCAGTATCGTGTACACTTGGTATTAAAGGGCAGTGCATTGGTGCAACTGTCATATGTTGCCAGATGAATCACGTGAAAAGATTTCCGACACGCCTATGGGCGCACGACGAGAATTAACAGACTTTGAATGCGGAATGGTAGTTGGAGCTAGACGCTTGGGATTTTGCATTTCGGAAATCGTATTCCGAGATCCACAGAATCAAGAGTGTCCCGAGAAATAAAGTTTCAGAGACTATCTCTCATCACGGATAACGCAGTGGCCGACGGTCTTCACTTAACGACCGAGAACAGCGGAGTTTGCACAGAGCTCTCAGTGCTAATAGACGAGCAACACTGCGTGAAATAACCGCAGAAATAAATGTGGGACGCACAAGTGGGACGAACGTATCTGTTAGGACAGTGCGGCAAAATTCGCTTTAATGGGTTATGGCAGCTGACGACTGATGCGAATGCCTTTGCTAACAGCACGACTTTGCCTAGAGCGTCTCTCCTGCGCTCGTGACCACCTATGTTGGCCCCCAGACGACTCGAAAATTGTGGCCTGGTCAGATGAGGCCGGATTTCAGTTGGCAAGAGCTGGTAGGGTGCGAGTGTGGCGGAGACCCCAGAAGCCGAGGACGCAAGTGGTCAACAAGGCACTGTGCAAGGTGGCGGCTGTTCTTACACGGAATGGACTTGGTCCTCTGGTCCAACTGAACAGAGCATTGATTATAAATGTATATTTTGGGCTATATGGAGATCATTTGCAGCCATTCATGGACTTCATGTTCCCAAACAACGATGTCATGTCACTGGAGCGCTGTTGTTCGCGATTTGATTGAAGAATATTCTGGACAGTTTGAGCGAATGGTTTGGCCACTCAGATCGCACGTCACCAATCGCTGGACATAATCGAGACGCCAGGGTTGCACACAATCCTTCGTCGGCAAAACTTTCGCGATTATGGACGGCTACCGAGGTAATTGGAATAACTCGAGGTCTAGGGGTAACGTCTTTGGTTACTAATCGAAACGTCCTCGGTCCCGAGTTCGAATCCGTCCACCGTCGAAGACTTCCGGCAAAAGACATCACCCTCATTCCACCAACGGCCTTTTCAAAGAGGGCGCTGGAGCGGACAGAGTTTCAGGGCCTTTCTTGCTCTTGGGGTGGGAACTTCCCCTGAAGGTGGAAGAATCAGCAATGATCAACGGCATGAGGATGCAGAAGGCAGTGGAAACCACTGCGTTAAAGATACATAAGGCGCAGCCACAGAACATGTGGGCAGTAATTGAAAAAGTGTCATGATGATCTCTTCATTGGCAAAAGATTCCGAAACAGCCCCCCTTCGGATCTGCGGGAAAGGAATGCCAAGGGAGAGGTGACCACGAGAAAAAGTTGGGCAACGAATGTTTAAAAAGTTGAAAACTGATCATCGAATTGGTGCCTGGAATGTTCGATATTTATACAGCCCAGGCTCTCTAAGGAAGTTATTAGACCAACAGGGGAAGCTGAATGAGAGCATTACTCCCATCCAAGAAATTCGATGGACAGCGAGTGAGCTATTGGAAAAGAAAGAGGGCACTATGTTCTATAGCTGTGATGATAATAGACATGAATTTGGTACAGGTTTCCTTGTTCATAAACATCTGAAACATTTGATGATGAATTTTACACCCATTAATCCAAGGATATCAGTAATTAGAATTAAAGTAAGATTCTTTAATTATAGTATAATTAATGAACATGCACCAACAGAAGAATCTAATGAAGATCTAAAAGATGATTTCTATGATGCCCTTGAAAATGCTTATGGAAAGTGTCCTAGGATTGACATCAAGATCGTACCGGGTGATTTTAATGCACAACTTGAAAGAGAAGACATGTTTCAGCCAGTAAATGGAGCCCATGTATGTATGTATGTATTAAACTGGGGATCTAGAAACGACGGAGAGGCTGCGTCCCATAGTAGCCCTCAGTGGTTCACAACCCCACAACAGGCCACAGCAGTCCACCCACCCCATCGCCACCCCACACCAAACGTCTCATACTAGACGAGTGTAACCCCAAATGTTTGCGTGATAGTCTAGGTATGGTGTACGCGTACGTGGAAACAGTGTTTGCGCAGCAATCGCTGGCACAATGTAACTGAGGCGGAATAAGGGGAACCAGCCCGCATTCGCCGAGGAAGATGGAAAACCGTCTTAAAAATCATCCAGAGGCTGCCCGGCACACCGGACCTCGACACTAATCAGCCGGGCAGATACGTGCCAGGGACCGGCACGAGTTCCCGCCCGGAAAGCAGTGCGTCAGACAGCGCAGCTAGCCGGGTGAGCAATTGGAGCCCGCAGTAACCATGAATCCACTAATGATAATGGAATAAGACTGATCCACTTCGCAGCCTCCCTGGTTTGATGAAGAGTATAAGATAGTGACTGAAGAAAAGAAAACTGAATAACAAAAGGCATTACAGGCGGACTGCACAAGAAGCTTGTTGGAGGATTATCGAGAGAAAAGGAGGATCGAAAAGATGACACATCGCCGAAAGAAATGGGGACTAAGGCTGAAATAGAATGTATGGAATTGTCCAATAATAAGAATGAAACAAGAAAGTTCTTTATAAAAGTAAACAATGGTAGAAGACAATTTGCTCCAATAACCAGCTTGATTAGAGATGAAGAAGGAAACATAATAACTGAGAGTAAACAGCCTCTGGAAAGATGGCGAAGATACTTTAATGATCTGGTGAATCGAGAGGTAGAGCAAGCAGAGTATATCTCTAATGATTGTGGACAAGGATTGAACGACGAACAGCCACTGGATGGCCTAGTTTTAGAGGTCTTTAAAAGAGCTTTAAGGAAATTGAAGAATAACTAGGCTCCCGGCAGTGATAGCATTCCGCAGAATTGCTGAAATGTGGGGGAACAACATTAGAACAGTCTCTGTTTGAACTTATCACTCTCATATGGAAACAGGAAAGGATACCAGATGAATGGAATGCAGGAATATTATGTCCCATACATAAAAAGGGCGACCGAATGGCCGGCCGCTGTGGCCGGAACCACGCGGCTGCTACGGTCGCAGGTTCGAATCCTGCTTCGGACATGGAAGTGTGTGATGTCCTTAGGTTAGTTAGGTTTAAGTAGTTCTAAGTTCTAGGGGACTGATGACCACAGAAGTTAAGTCCCAAGTGCTTGAAGCCATTTGAAATTTTGAGCGACCGAATGGAGTGTAGACGCCACCTTGGAATCACCCTCCTGAACCTGGGGTACAAGGTGTTACCTAATATTATTTTTGATTGGCTGCTCCCATTGTTTGATAAAGAAATTGGAATATACCAACGTGGATTTCGACAAGGAAGGTCAACAGTAGACCATATTTCCAACCTGCGCCAAATTTTTGAAAAACGGTTGAATATACAGTTGGAACACATCACCTCTTTATTGACTTTAAGGCTGCATACGACAGCATCAATAGAAACCAGTTGTTTCACGCATTACAGGAGATAGACTTATATGGAAAGCTCCTGAGAATGGTTAAAATGATGATGTCTGACGTGAGAAGATGGATTCGAGTTCGAGGAATTTACTCAGACCCCCTGGAAATAAAAAAAAAATGGGCTACGTCAAGAAAATGCATTAGCATGCCTATTATTTAATGGAGCACTCGAGAAAGTGATTAGGGAAGCAGGCCTACAGACGAGGGGCCCCATCTTCTACAAGTCAGTGCAGATTTTAGTATATGCAGATGGAGTAGACATCGTAGCACGGACAGCACCAGCACTGAAAGAAGCTTTTACAGCCTTAAGCCAAGCAAGTAAGAAGATGTGCCTTATGATAAATGAAGGTAAAACTAAATATATGGCCTCTGGGAAAGCACATCAACCCTATATGCCGTCAACTTTCAGTGTGAATGTATACACATTTGAAAGAGTTGATAGCTTCAAGTATCTTGGTCCCACGGTCACTTGCTTTAGTGACATCTCAACTGAAATTAAGATTAGGCTGATATCAGTAAATAAGGCATATTTCGCCTTGAGTAATTTATTCCTCTCAAGACTCCTTAGCCGCCCAACAAAATTCACTGTTTATAAAATCCTTGTTAGACCAGTTCTCACTTACGCTTCGGAAACATGGCCCTTGACTGAAACCGGTACAAGGCTGCTCAACGGATTTGAGAGGAAAGTTTTGAGGAGAATAATTGGTCCTGTTTATGTCAGAGAATAATGGAGGAATAGGTACAACGCAGAATTCTACATTATACACTCCTGGAAATTGAAATAAGAACACCGTGAATTCATTGTCCCAGGAACGGGAAACTTTATTGACACATTCCTGGGGTCAGATACATCACATGATCACACTGACAGAACCACAGGCACATAGACACAGGCAACAGAGCATGCACAATGTCGGCACTAGTACAGTGTATATCCACCTTTCGCAGCAATGCAGGCTGCTATTCTCCCATGGAGACGATCGTAGAGATGCTGGATGTAGTCCTGTGGAACGGCTTGCCATGCCATTTCCACCTGGCGCCTCAGTTGGACCAGCGTTCGTGCTGGACGTGCAGACCGCGTGAGACGACGCTTCATCCAGTCCCAAACATGCTCAATGGGGGACAGATCCGGAGATCTTGCTGGCCAGGGTAGTTGACTTACACCTTCTAGAGCACGTTGGGTGGCACGGGATACATGCGGACGAGCATTGTCCTGTTGGAACAGCAAGTTCCCTTGCCGGTCTAGGAATGGTAGAACGATGGGTTCGATGACGGTTTGGATGTACCGTGCACTATTCAGTGTCCCCTCGACGATCACCAGTGGTGTACGGCCAGTGTAGGAGACCGCTCCCCACACCATGATGCCGGGTGTTGGCCCTGTGTCCCTCGGTCGTATGCAGTCCTGATTGTGGCGCTCACCTGCACGGCGCCAAACACGCATACGACCATCATTGGCACCAAGGCAGAAGCGACTCTCATCGCTGAAGACGACACGTCTCCATTCGTCCCTCCATTCACGCCTGTCGCGACACCACTGGAGGCGGGCTGCACGATGTTGGGGCGTGAGCGGAAGACGGCCTAACGGTGTGCGGGACCGTAGCCCAGCTTCATGGAGACGGTTGCGAATGGTCCTCGCCGATACCCCAGGAGCAACAGTGTCCCTAATTTGCTGGGAAGTGGCGGTGCGGTCCTCTACGGCACTGCGTAGGATCCTACGGTCTTGGCGTGCATCCGTGCGTCGCTGCGGTCCGGTCCCAGGTCGACGGGCACGTGCATCTTCCGCCGACCACTGGCGACAACATCGATGTACTGTGGAGACCTCACGCCCCACGTGTTGAGCAATTCGGCGGTACGTCCACCCGGCATCCCGCATGCCCACTATACGCCCTCGCTCAAAGTCCGTCAACTGCACATACGGTTCACGTCCACGCTGTCGCGGCATGCTACCAGTGTTAAAGACTGCGATGGAGCTCCGTATGCCACGGCAAACTGGCTGACACTGGCGCCGGCGGTGCACAAATGCTGCGCAGCTAGCGCCATTCGATGGCCAACACTGCGGTTCCTGGTGTGTCCGCTGTGCCGTGCGTGTGATCATTACTTGTACAGCCCTCTCGCAGTGTCCGGAGCAAGTATGGTGGGTCTGACATACCGGTGTCAATGTGTTCTTTTTTCCATTTCCAGGAGTGTATATGCCGATGCTCCCATAACAAAAATCATACGATCAGGAAGGATAAGATGGACAGGTCATGTGGCAAGAATGGAGGAGTCTGAGCTGATAAAGAAGATTCTCTTTGGTAATCCTGGAGGACAAAGAAGACGAGGTCGACGTCGAACAAGATGGTTGGATGGAGTGGAAGAAGACCTACGGAAGCCCGGATGCAGAAATTGGAGGAGGGTAGCAGTAGCATGTGACCGTGATGGATGGCGGAAGCTCGTTGGGAATTCCCAGGTTCACCCTGGACTGTAGCGCCACGGAAGAAGAAGAAGAAAATGGGTTGCTAAGTCGAACCGGCTACATGAAAAATGCGAAGAAATCGAGAAAGAGATGATCATCGGAAGGACTGACTCAGCATACAGAAAAATGAAAACAACAATGAGATCCAGTATTAGAATCAGAATTTAAAAGAGCATTGCAAGATTTAAGATCAAATACAGCAGAAGGAATAGATAACATTCCGTCAAAATTCTAAAATCACTGGGGGAAGTTGCAACAAAACGACTAGTCACATTGGTATGCAGAATGTATGAGTCTGGTGATATATCACCGATTTTCGGAAAAATATCATCCACAAAATTCCGAAGATTGCAGGAGTTGTCAAGTGCGAGAATCATCGCACGTTCAGGTCAACAATTTAGGGATCCAACTCACTGACAAGAATAATAAACAGAAGAATGGAAAAGAAAATTGAAGATCTGTTAGATGACGATGAGTTTGACTTTGGGAGAGGTGAAAGCACCAGAGAGGAGGTTCTGACGTTACGGTTGATAATAAAAGCAAGATTAAAGAAAAATCAAGACACGTTCATAGGACCTGTAGACCTGGAAAAAGCGTTCGACAGTATCAAATGGTGTAAGTAGTTCGAAATTCTGAGGAAAACAATGATAAGCTGTGGGAAGAATTGGGCAAATATATCTTGTACAAGAGCCAAGAGGGAATAATAAAAGTGGGAGATCAAGAACGAAGTGCTCGGAATAAAAAGGGTATAAGATAGGGATATAGTTTTTCGCCCCTACAGTTCAATCTACACATAGAAGAAGCTGTGATGAAAATAAGAGAAAAGTTCAAGAGTGGAATTAAAATTCAGCGTGAAAGGATATCAATGATAAGATTCGCTGATGACATTGCTACCATCAGTGAAACTGAAGAAGAATTACAAGATCTGCTGAATGGAATGAACATTCTACTGAGTAGAGAATATGTATTGAGAGTAAATCGAAGAAGACGAAAGTAGTGGCAAGTATCTGAAATGAGAACTGCGAGAAACTTAACAGTAGGATTGATGGTCACGAAGTAGACAAAGTTAGGGAATTCTGCTACCTAGCCAGTAAAATAACGCATGACGGACGGAGCAAGTGGGGCATCAAAAGCAGACTAGCACCGCCAAAAAGGGGATTCTTGGCCAAGACAAGTGTACTAGCATCTAACATAGGCCTTAATTTGAGGAAGAAATTTCCTGGAATGTACGTTTGGAACAAAGCATTGTATGGTAGCGAAAAATGGACTGTGAGAAAACCGGAACAGAAGAAAATCGAATTTTGGTGGTACAGTTGTGGTGATACAGATAAATGCTGAAAATTAGATGGAGTGATACCGTAAGGTATAAGGAGGTTCTGCGCGGAATCGGAGAGGAAAGGAATATATGGAAAACAGTGACAAGAAGAAGGGACAGAATGATAGGGTATCTATTAAGACATCAGGGAATACCTTCCACAGTACTAGAGGGAGCTGTAGAGGGTAAAAACTGTAGAGGAAGACAGAGAGTGGAATACATCCAGCAAATAATTGGCGACGCAGATTGCAAGTGTTGCTCTGAAATGTCTTGGCGGGCCGCATTAAACTAGTCAGAAGACTGACGACTCAAAAATAAAAAACAAAAAACAAACAAAAAAGCGAGAAATCAGAGATAGCAGGAGACAGGGGATTTCCAGCGACTTGTTGAGTCTATGCCACGTCGATTTGCTGCAATACGCCGGGAAAAAGGACGTCCAACACGATATTAGGTGGTATCCCATGACTTTTGTCACCTCAGTGTATTTATGCTGCGGAAGACAACCTAAAATTTAATAGAAAAGTTTTCAAAGATATTTCCTTCTACAGCAACGAGTCTGTAGGATCCGCGATGTATTATTGACGATCGTCATTTTCGACTGCACGGATCTTTCTGCAAATTGCAGTACGAAAATCCTGGAGTGTTGCAGGAGCGTCTTCGAAGACTCTGTCCTTTAGATAAGACCAAAAGCAATAGTCGCACAGGTTGAGACCGGGACTATTCGGGGGCCATTTCACATCACGTCCAACAAGTTGGACTTGTGGATTAACGGTACCCCAGTGAAGCCCTTTTAGTTTACTGACGTCCCCATGGAGACGGAAGTGTGCCCATAAATTTATCACTAAACCTTTCGTAAACGACTGATCAATTTTCAAAGGCCTCAGTCATCTCATTTCTAAAAGAATATCGCTGCTCCAGATCACAGTTCTTCAAAGGCTGACACAGGTTGGGGAAAATGTAAAGTTTCTCTTTCATTATCACCAGGAGAGACAGCCGTGTCGTGCTGAGATGCTGTGCTGAATGTCTTTTCGATATAATGGGTGCTCACTGAACAGGGCTCCACATTTTCCAGGGTCTCAGCTGTGGCTGGTCGTCCTGCGAGGTTCTCCTTTGACACCTGTAGGAATCCAGTCGTTTCGAAACCTTTCATCAACCTGTAAAAAACGTGGTAAACATTACACAGAACCCGTGACAGAGGATGCTTCAGTTTTCTCATCACAACTGGATTTCCTGTCAGTGCTGTAATCTCACGGGGAAATGTTCGTTATGGGATCAAATGTGCTACTGATTGCGCGTTTCACCATTACGATACATCCAGAATGCATCCATTCTAAAAAGCAAACTGAGACACTGGTGAATGAGCTATAAAAGTTCCAGACTTGCTATACAGCAACATCACAAGGAGACTCACTTACGGCATATGATTAAACAAGACTAGACACTTTCTAACATCTATTTTGCGCCACCTAGTAGTGGTGCCTTGTCTTTCTACTGACCTCAGCATCTCATATTGGAGGATGTTCAGTTTTCCAGACTAACTGAAGGGAGAACATAAAGACTTGAATGACGCTTAGCTGGATGTTCACGAGCCTGGATTCCTGTTTTCCCGAACAGACGTTAGGGAATCCAAGGGACGCACCATAACGTTCGTGGTCCTGGAGTCACCAGCGGCCGTCCATAGTGTGGTTAGCACTGGAGTGCAAAATTATCTTCATAAACGGTCGAGTCACATTAGGGTGACCACCGCCTGTTTCGACGTCAACGGACTGCATCAGGCAGCAGTAGCAGCGAAGGGTATACAAAGCGTTTCGGGAGATGGTCGTGGACGAGGAAACAAGTGAAGTTTCTGTCGTAATGCGGAAAGAGAGCACTTTATCTGACGACCAAAAGTGCCTAATCGTTGGCTTTGGGCCAGGCGTTTAAACATTTCCAAAACTGTTCACTTGCCTCCGCGGTTGAACTAGACGGTGCATGGCAAAACGGCGCTATCCAAAACCACTGCCAAAGCAATTGTGGTGTACCATGGACCAAAGGCGTGATCGACGGCTCCGGAGATGAATACAGGCGAATATACGTGCAACTGTTGAGCAAAATGACCGCCTAGATGAATCAAGGGGATACAACGACGTTCAGCGAACGTTGCTGCCTGCGTACGGACCTCCGCAGCAATCACTTCCTTCATGCACCCAAGCTGCTTGTTCATCGGCGACGAAGGCTGGAATCTGCATACCAGTACCGCAACTGGACGTCCACTGAGTGGCGACAGGTGGTCTTTTCAGGTGAATCGCATTTTACCCAAATATCCTGCACCGATCGTCGGAAGCGCCCAGACCGGAGGAGGCAGCGTTTTGGCCAGAGGAATGTTTTCGTGACATTCCCTGAGTGACCTCGACATTCAGGAAGGCACAGTGGATCAATGCAACTATGCTTCTATCCTTGAGGTACGATGACATCTACCAGCAGGACATACAGCTCGCATTTTACATGCGTGAGCCAAAGAGCGCCACGATGAGAGTAACGTACGCCCCTGGTCACCAAACTCCCAACTTTAAAACCCAATCGAGAATCTGTGGGACCATCTCGATCGAACTGTACGCGCCATGAACCCTCAGCCGACAAACCTCTTGAAACTGACCACGGCACTTTAGTTGGCATGACACCACATCCCAGTCGATACCTCCCAGATCCTCAATGACTCTCTTCCTGTACGTTTCGCAGCTGTCTGCACCTCAAAAGGTGGTTGTTCAGACTTTTGACAGGTGGTCACATTAGTATACTGGATAGTGTACTATAAGTTACACTAGTGGCCATTAAAATTGCTACACCAAGAAGAAATGCAGATATTAACGGGTATTCATTGGACAAATATATTATACGCGAACTGACATGTGATTACATTTTCACGCAGTTTGGGTGCATAGATCTTGAGAAATCAGTACCCAGAACAACCACCTCTGGCCGTAATAACGGCCTTGATACGCCTGGGCATTGAGTCAAACTGAGCTTGGATGGTGTGTATAGGTACAGCTGTCCATGCAGCTTCAACACGATACCACAATTCATCAAGAGTAGTGACTGGCGTATTGTGACCAGCCAGTTGCTCGGCCACCATTGACTAGACGTTTTCAATTGGTGAGAGATCTGTAGAATGTGGTGGCCAGGGCAGCAGTTGAACATTTTCTGTATCCAGAAAGGCCCGTACACGACCTGCAACATGCGGTCGTGCATTATCCAGCTAAAATGTAGGGTTTCAAAAATGGTTCAAATGGCTCTGAGCACTATGGGACTTAACTGATGAGGTCATCAGTCCCCTAGAACCTAGAACTACTTAAACCTAACTAACCTAAGGACATAACACACATCCATGCCCGAAGCAGGATTCAAACCTGCGACCGTTGCGGTCGCGCGGTTCCAGACTGCAGCGCCTAGAACCGCTCCGCCACCCCGGCCAGCAATGTAGGGTTTCGCAGGGATCGAATGCAGGGTAGAGCCACGGGTCGTAACACATCTGAATTGTAACGTCCACTGATCAAAGTGCCGTCAATGCGAACAAGAGGTGACCGAGACCAATGGCACCCCATACCACCACGCCGGGTGATACGCCAGTATGGCGATGACGAATACACGCTTCCAAAGTGAGTTCACCGCGATGTCGCCAAACACGGATGCGACCATCTTGATGCTGTAAACAGAACCTGGATTCATACGAAAAAATGACGTTTTGCCATTCATGCACCCAGGTTCGTCGTCGAGTACACCATCGCAGGCGCTCCTGTCTTTGATGCAGCGTCAAGGGTAACCGCAGCCTTGGTCTCCGAGCTGATAGTCCATGCTGCTGCAAACGTCGTCGAACTGTTCGTGCAGATGGTTGTTGTTTTGAGGCCGGCCGGTGTGATCGAGCGGTTCTAGGCGCTTCAGTCTGGAACCGCGCGACCACTACGGTCGAAAGTTCGAATCCTGCCTCAGGCATGGATGTGTGTGATGTTCTTAGGTTAGTTAGGTTTAAGTAGTTCTAAGTTCTAGAGGACTGATGACCTCAGATGTTGAGTCCCGTAGTGCTCAGACCCATTTTTGTTGTTTTGAAAACGTCCCCATCTGTTGACTCAGGGATCGAGACGTGGCTGCACGATCCGTTACAACCATGCGGATAAGATGCCTGTCATCTCGACTGCTAGTGATAGGAGGCCGTTGGGATCCAGCACGGCATTCCGTATTACCCTACTGAACCCACCGATTCCTTATTCTGCTAACAGTCATTGGATCTCGACCAACGCGAGCAGCAATCGTGATAGGCTACAATCCGACCTTTATCAAAGTAGGAAACGTTATGGTACGCATTTCTCCTCCTTACACGAGGTATCACAACAACGTTTCACCAGGCAACGTCGGTCTACTGCTGTTTGTGTATGAGAAATCGGTTGGAAACTTTCCTCATGTCAGCACGTTGTAGGTGTCGCCACCGCTGCCAACCTTGTTTGAATGATCTGAAAACCTAATCATTTGCATATCACAGCATCTTCTTCTTGTCGGTTAAATTTCGCGTCTGTAGCACGACATCTTCGTGGTGTAGCAATTTCAATGGCCAGTAGTGTACCTGGTGCAAATTGAGTACGATCAAAAAACATTGTGAAATAGGGACTAACAGAATAATTCATTAAAGCTGTAAAGACAGTGACTTCATATTTCAAAGGACAGCATTTACTCTGTCAGGGCATACTGATTTAGGTACTTCGTGGTTTTCCTAAATCATGGCGGGATAGCTTCTTCATCAACGCCACGGCCGACCACCTGTCATAACCACATGAAACATACTTACACAGGGTGTCCCAAGAGGAATGATCAGTATTCATAGATACGACAGGAAGGATCATTCGACGTAAAAATGTCCAGTAAATACGGGCTCTAGAAAGCGTACCATAATAGTTGTGAGCATTCGTTCAGTACAAGAAATGTGTTTCACAGTAGTGAAGATGAGCAAGTGCTCATAGGTCATTCGCTTTAGAGCCCAAGTTCTCCATGAATTTTTTTCTTGTTTTGGTCCATACAGCTACTTCTCAAAGTATGGAAAGCAAAGAGCTCACAGTAGAAGAGATTTGTTTTACAGTATCATTGATGAAGAAATGTTGATAGCTCTTAAGGAATGCTTTTTAGAGCCCATGGTTACCACATTTTTTTTTCTTTGAATGGTTGTTGGTGTCATATCGCTGAATACTGACCATTGGTCCTGGGACTCCCTGTATATTCTTTGTGTATGTATATTAACGCTAATTTTTTTCATTCTATTTTGATGACAAATGTTATTGTGAGATGGTTCCTGGATGATTGACCCAAAAAAATAAATCACCGGTCAAAAGCATGCACGGAACCGAGAGGAAAGGGGCATAGGAGTACTGATGCCTACCCATATACAAAGTTTTACTACAAGAGTTTATATCATTACATGACTCCCTGCCAGGAAAAACGAAATAAAACGTGCATGGTGCATTTGTGTATTCATTAATATCCAGCTAAAGCACCTTTCGAGACGTTACGTACGCTGCAATCGTTCGCTGTCCACACTGCACCAGACAGTACCCGAGGGTACTACCTACGGAGGTAGCGAGACGTACCACGACTCCAAAATATAATCGCGCATACTTCGAAAAACTTCCAGTGAAAATAACCAACTGCAGATTACATTTGATAAAGCATAATTACACCCGTGTGGTCAGAACTACTTACTGATTCTTCGTTATTACACGAGTAAATTCAGAATTCTATTGGTACACACGCTTATACATAAGAACAGTCCACTTTAAATTACCCACCCGAATCGTGCGCTTTAAAGTGCTCCTTCCGGGACGGGGAGATGCCTCGGTCCTGGATCGAAGCCATCTGGTGCTTTGACGATGACTGTTGGTGTAACGGCCAGGCTGGGTGTGGTTTTTAGGCGGTTTCTCACATCCCACTCGGTGAATACCGGGCTTGTACCCGAGTCCCGCCTTAGTTACGCAATTAGAAAACATTAAGAAAACTTCCACATATTTTTGGCATGAATAACACTATAACACTACATCCCGGCTGGGTCGGAGATTTTCTCCGCTCAGGGACTGAGTGTTGTGTTGTCCTAATCATCTTCATTTCATCCCCATCGACGCACGTCGCCGAAGTGGCGTCAAATCGAAAGACCTGTACCAGGCGAACGGTCTACCCGACGGGAGGCCCTAGCCACACGACATTTCCATTTTTACTACATGCAGACAAATGGGCTACACACATTCCGTCACAGGGGGATGGGACGGGGGGACGGCAACAGGACATCCCGCCACCCCTTTAAATTAACCATGCCAAATTCGTTACTAACCACTAACCATGCCGACCAGGCTTCGGTGCGAGATAAAGGCGCAAGAAAAAGAAGAACTGCAGTTCAGCCTGACAGTAAAGTTTCGCAATGGTACAGGCATCTATATGTTGATGATAATTCATGTTCCTATATACATAAACACTGTGAGTAAACAACACTTTCCATTCGTTGGCGAATTTAGTATACTTCCGTAACAATACTTCAGTCCAATTCTTCATTATATTCAAACGATTGTGGCGGCGCAGCGTGATTTCCCAAGTTCCAATCGCCTATTGGTGAATTTCTTCTAAGACATGCACGCCTCCTTGAAGACGCTGGCATACATTTCCTGCAGGGCTGCCCATAACCAGGGGGCGGAGATCTCTTACGAACAACACGTTGCATGGCATCCAAGATACGCTCAATAATGTTCATGTCTGGAGAGTATGATGGGCAGCGGAAGTGTTTAAACTCAGAAGAGTGTTCCTGGAGCCATAGTATAGCAATTCTGGACATTTGGGGTGTCGCATTGTCCTGATGGGATTGCCCAAATCCGTCGTAATACAAAATGGACATGAATGGATGGGAGCTGATCAGACAGGGTGCGTATGTACGTGTCACCTATCAGAGTCGTATCTAGGCGTATGAGGGGTCCCATATCACTCCAACTGCACACGCCCCGCACCATTAAAGAGGCTCCACAAGCCTGAACAGTCCCCTGGTGAAATGCAGGATCTGTGGATTCATGAGGTTGTCTCCAAACCCGTACACGTCCAGCCGCTCGATACAATTTCAAACGAGACTCTTCCGACCAGGCACCATGTTTCCAATCATCAACTGTCAAGTCGGTGTTGACAGGCCCAGGCGAGGTGTAAAGCCTTGTGTCTTGCAGTCATCAAGGGTACACTAGTGGGCCTTAGGCTCCGAAAGCCCATATAGATGATGTTTCGTTGAACTTGTTGATGGTCCAGCACTGAAATCTGCAGCAGTTTGCGGAAGGTTTGCACTTCTGTCACGTTGAACGATTCTCTTCAGTCGTCGTTAGTTCCGTTCTTGCAGGATCTTTATCTGGCCGCAGCGATAGCGGAGATTTGATGTTTCACCGCATTCCTGATATTTACGGTACACTTGTGAAATGGTCGTACGTGAAAATCCTCACTTCATCGCTACCCAGGAAATGCTGTGTCCCATCACTCATGCGCCGACTAATACACCACCTTCAAACTCACTTAAATCTTGATAACCTTGTAAGAGGTCCGAGCAGATGTAATTTCGATGTATTGCTCATGCGCTGCCTGCGATATGCAAGGTATAAGAGAATCGCTGACCAGAGAGCAGTGTTGACTGTACGAACTGTGTAGCAGTAGCAGTAAGTTGTTGCCAGTGTGTGTGTCTGCTCTGGTCTGGTCTGCTCTGGTGTATCATGTTGGCTGGGCCAGTCGCGGTGCAGCGATGCCGGAGCCTGAGTATTATTGTATCAGGTAAAAAAAGCAGCCTCGCGCATATCTAGTAATATTATGTAAACTCCAATGCATATCTTTTAAAAATGTCCTAATAATAACAAGCATTCATTTCAGTTTAAAGAATTTAATTTTTTTTTTCAATGCATGATCATTCCGATTGTTGCAAAAGAAAAATCATTTGCTTCCTTTCATAAATAACAAATGTATAGGCCAGCATTGCATAGAGCTGCGCCGGAAAAGAGCTATTGTAAGAGTAGATAGTTGCCGACTTTATCGAGGTGAGAATTTTTGCTTTTTATTCTGAATGATCTTACAGGGCCATGACGCAGCACTGCTGTCGTCCAAATTTTACCAGGTTACTGAATTTATTTTTTTATTACGAGGTTTAGGAATTTTTCTGTTTCGAGCTTATATTAAATGAGAAAAGAATTTTGTGGGTATATTAAATGGGAACCAGTTTTGTGTGGAGGTTAATTGTGAATTAATTTCTGTAGAGAGGTTACACTAAAGTAGAATCTCATTCACTATTCATATTTAATTTATTTAATAATTTCGTGTGGGGAGGTTACACTGAAATTAGAATCATTAACCAAATAATATTTAAATTATATTTTTTGTATGGAGGTTACACTTGGCGACCCTGCTAGGATCGTATTTCTTTGTGAGTCTGTGAGAAGTAGTCATATATCTGCTCTTATTTACTTAAATGTAATTTGCATCTGGAGCAACACATTTACTAATTTGTCACTCTTTCCTTCACAGATCATCGGCAATTTATTGCTCTTTGTTGTAATTGTGTTTGTTCCAATTTTGCTTCGTCTTTGTTTCATTTTTGTGCTTAATTTTGATTTGTGAAAAATGCCAAGAAAAACTGTTAACAGTACATCGCGATGTGCAATGAGTGAAATAGCCGACTCTAATAGCTTGACCGATAATATTTGCGACACTCAGTGTAGTAATGATAATCCTCCATTTACAGACAATCAGTGCGTACCGACCACTAATATTGATTTTGATCCTAATGATGAGCAAACAAATCCAATTATATCCAGAGTAAATGTAACAAATGATGACGTGGCACGTTCCGTTACAATGAATGCTGCTCAGTTTGTCACACCTGGATTGCAAAATTTGAATTGTGAGCAAATAATTGTTTCTAACGAAGGTGAACAATGTACTCAAAGTGCGTCAGATTTGGTTGATTCCAATGTAGTGGCCAACAGTGCACATCCGATTGGCAAACCTTTTTGTAAATCACAGAATGACCAAATGGTTATACAAAACGTGATACATTCAGATACACCATCACACGGCACAGAAAATACAGCAGCTAATTTTGGGATGGATCAAGTTATGGCATTATTACTTCAACTCAATGAAAAATACGACAACCAGAACAAACAACTTAAAGAAAATATCAAAGAACAAATTAACGAATCGAACAAACAACTTAATGAAAAACAAGACAACAATTTTAAACAGCTTAGTGAACAGATTACAGCCATTGCCGTGCAATGTCATGATACTAAAGAACAATTACGTGAAGAAATTAAGGCTTGTGCTAGGAACAGTAGTGAAGAAATTAGATCTGTGGCACAAGATGTAAATAATACACATGCAGCCACAACTAAATTACTTAGAGATGAAATTAGTGCAGTCGCTAAACAATGCTCTGAAAACGCAACACAGTTACGCGACGAGTTTAAATTAATGTCAGCAGAACTTTCACACACGCTGGATGCGAAAGTAGACGCGAAATTTGACCAACAGAACAGCCAAATTGACGAACGTTTTAATCAACACCTACAAAACAGTGAAACGCGTTACCGTAAATTTATACAGGAACAGAATAAAGTAAAGCGACAAGTCATGGAAACAATTACTGCACAGAGACAGGAAGATAAGCGTAAATTGCTTACGAAAGCAAAAATATACGTAGACAACAATATTGCTACAGTATCAGACGAAATTAATGCTATCAAACAGTTTAACACCGAATTACATGATGAAATCTCTGACCTTAAAAGAAAAACAGACACACACACATAGTAGACTTTCAGACAGTGACCGACAGACTTGAACAATTAGAACTAATACAGGATCCCGATGCCATCAAAGTAGACGTTAAGAAATTAAACAAAACCACACGTAAAATACAAGAACAAATTAATGCTTGCGATACTAAAAACGATGCTCAGGTAAAAATACTGACTGAAAATTATGATGAATTGGCCAGTCGTATTGATGTTATCGAAAGTAATAATGACACCAAATCAGACGATACGTCACCAGTTTCGTTTAATCGAACACCCGAATTCCAAAATTTACAGCAGACGATCAGTGAGATAGGTTCGTCCAATAATATATTACGTAGAAAATTGTCATCTTTACAGCACGAAGTGACGGAGATGAAAAATACCCCAGCCTTTAACACATCACAGTATACGCCACTTTGCGAACATTTGTCAGACTTACGCAGCCAGTATAATTTAGGTAATTTACAAAGAGTACGTGAGTTAGATTCCGAACAGTCACAGACAAATAGATTCTCATACAATCCTGAACCTGTTCAGACATACAGAGACGATAATTTTGATTACAAGCACTTTCTATCAGTGAGGAAATTTAAGGTATTTAAAAATGATAGATCACAGGTACACGCTTTGGACTGGATACGACAATTTGCTTTTGTATTTTCAACAGCATTGCCTGTAATGCAGAAACTAGAACTGGCCTGGATACAACAATTTACTTTTGAATTTTTACCGCCATTGCCTGTAACGCAGAAATTAAAATTTATTTGCAGTGTGTAAGAGACCTCAGGGGATTCATTACACTTCGATGAATATGTGCCGTAGCGTGCACAGGGCCCCAGTCGTAGTAGTGCTATTTCATCTTTAGTTTTCTGCATTACTGCCTTCTCTTTTACTATCCTTTATATCTATCAAAACAGCTCTTCAACTATCGATCTATCTAGAATTAAGAATGTGTAAAGAAAACCCGATATGACAAGTTTTACCGAAAGTGACATTTTCATAAGACACTCCCGAAATGACAAGAACTATCAGCGTAATTTTAACGACAGACAAAATTATAATCATCGGTATGTACAAAATTTTCAGCTATCGCAGACGCATTTTGGCAACAATAGAGGTTCTTCCCAACAACAGCAACAAAACCAGCCGGTTAGCATACCTAACCAACAATGCTGTCTGCAAGGTCAACCAAGCTTTAATGTTTCGTCGCCTAAACGTATAGCGTCGGCTCCACCAAATAGTAACGCACAGTAGCAAGGAAATCAGTACGTACAGAAAACACATCATTTTAACTCCTATCGCAACGCACCGTATAGAAATGACTATCATGACAGACGTAAAAGTAATGAGCACAATTTTCAGCGTACGTTTAACAATAGTCGGTCTTACTAGCAGCAAAATCATCCGCAAAAACACATTATCATGAATGAACCAGACAGTAGATATCACCCCGAACGTAATACGTCAGGAAGAACAGTACAAATAGTTGAAATGCCACAGCATCCTCCCGCAAATAATAGCACGTCAGATAAAATTTGACTAGATATAGTACAGGTTGCATCTTCCAGCAACGCAAGCAATACTTTTGACACGCAGAATCTTGTTCACGAAAATGTTATTACTTTTGACGACATCCGTGACACTCTTTTTCAGGAAAGACCAGTTATTCAAAAAACCATTTCACACCCTGTCATTGAAGTAAAGATTGGATCATCAAGATTTTCAGCAGTAATCGATTCTGGATCACCTATGTCAGTTATAAATGGGGAAACTTTCAACGAATGTAACAAAGAGAATATCTATCCTATATTACCATTAGGCAAAACTAAAGTAAAAGCAGTAGTATCTGGTAAAATTACAGACACATTTATCATTTTGTATTGCAGGTCATACATTTCACTCAAATTTTTGGATTGTTCCCTTATTGACAACAGACGTTATTTTAGGTACGAATTTTCTGGTACAACATGACGCAATTATTGACTTTCAAAACTCCTATTTAATGTTAAAGGATGAAAATGTACAACTGGCTTTAGAATTTCAGCACTCTTTATCTGCAGAAGAACAAACAATTAATCGTACAGAGGTCATTTCCGCATCACGTAACATAGACTGTCATTCCACATTGTTCACAGATACGTACGTACACAACTATAATACTCCAGACGAAGCCGACTATGACGTTATACAAATGATTTCTGATAAAGCTAAACAGAGCAGTGCAAATACAGACGACGAACGCACGCAACTGCGCAAAATTATTTTACAGCAAGCTCCAGTTTTTGACAACGTCCCTGGTACTATGTCCGGTTTTATGTATGAATTTCAAGTTAAACAGCACGACACATTTAAAGCCAAACATTATCCCATTCCGTATATTCACAGAGAACAAGTTAAGAAAGAATTGCAAGCTATGCTTGACCAAGGAATTATTGAACCGGCAGTTAGTCCGTACATAAACCCACTCCATATTGTTAAGAAAAAGGATGGTTCACTTCGCCTCGTACTTGATTCGCGTCACATCAACGACATTATTATTAATGAAACAGATCGCCCACAGACACTAGAAGAACTTCTACAGAAATTTCATGGTACTGCTATTTATTCCATATTAGATTTGAAATCGGGATTTTGGCAAATTCAGCTCCATCCGAACTGCAGAAAGTACACGGCTTTTCTCGGTTTTGGTGACTGTTATCAATTTTGTAAATTACCGTTCGGTTTAACTATTTCTTCAGCAGCATTTATTCGCGGTTTGAATAGTATACTTCCGACAGAACTTAAAGACAGAATCACAACGTATGTAGACGACATTCTTATTGCAGAAGTTAACTGGTCTGAACACAATCTGATTCTTGAACAACTGTTACGAACTTAACGTGCACAAGGCCTCACAGTTAATCTCAGCAAATCGCACGTTGGGAAAACTTCTATACAATTTCTTGGACATGTAATTTCAGCAGAAGGCATTGCGCCTGACCCGGAAAAACTTCAAGCTTTACGTGACATTACTGTTTCTACGACGACGAAACAACTACGCAGCTTTTTGGTTTTAATTAACTTTTTTCGTAAATATATTCATTACTCTGCTTTAGACACCCCTAGGTTATGTCAATCGACCGGTAAAAACACTATTTGGTCCTGGGATAGCCAAGCACATTCTGAATTTGTGAATCTGAAAGAAGCTTTGTTGAACGCACCACTTTTATCACATCCAGATCTTACTAGAATTTTTCCATTGCTACCGACAGTTCTAACACCGCTTTAGGCGTACACACTTTTCAGGAAATTGAAGGAGATGGTACTACAGTAACTAAAAAGATCGCCTTTGCGAGTCGCATTCTGTCACCTGCTGAATGCAATTATTCTGTTACAGAACTTGAAACATTATGTGTTGTACGGGCATTTACGAGATTTAGGTATTTTCTTTAAGGAAGACACACTACCGTTTACACAGATCATAGAGCTATACAGTTTTTACTTTCCGCTAAATTTACACACGACAGATTAAGCAGATGGAAACTTTATTTACAGGAATTTAATTTTACAATTGTTCACATTCCCGGTACACAAAATATTGTAGCAGACGCACTATCCCGTTCTCTCAGCAACAATCAGCAAGACATCGCAACCAACTTCTGCAAAGCAAATTTCAGCGTCATGTATATTTAACAAGTTGCATTTGAAACTTTCATTTCGTCGTCATTACGAGACATAGCACAAGAGCAGAGTAAAGACAATGTATGGAAAGAAATTAAACACCTTTGGCAAGATAGGAATAATGTTACCATTAGAAACCATTACACTGTACGCAATAATATTCTGTTTCGTCGCTCTCACCCTGACAGCAACAACTGGTTACTATGCATTCCTCACGAGCTTGTTAACAAATTAATTTGGTATACTCATTTAAGTTACGCACATTATGGAACCAGAAAATGTTTTCTAATACTGAGACAGAGCTGTTATTTTACCAACATGGAGAAACATATTCGACGAGTTTTAGCGTCATGTAAAATCTGCCAGAAAGCTAAGTCAGACACGACTTCACATATTCCTCCATTACATCCCATTGTACCTGTTAAATTGAGACACATGGCCGCTGTAGACATTTTTGGTCCGATTCCCAGAACTAATAGAGGTTTTTGCTACATCTTTGTCGCTGTTGAACTCAATTCAAAATTTGTTACCTTCACTCCGTTACGCAAAGCTACTGCTAAATCTGTTTCGAAAGCATTTGAAAAACATTTTTTATTTCATGTAGGGCATGTATTGAAAGTAATTTCCGACAATGGATCACAATTTCGATCTGCTATATGGACACGTATGTTACGAAGAAGAAACATTTCTCCGATCTATATATATCCAAGTATCATGCTTCTTCGAACCCTTGTGAACGATTAATGAAAGAAATTGGTAAACTATGTAGAATATACTGCCATAAAAAACATATTGATTGGGACACACACATACTCTCATTCCAGGATGTAATTAATTCCATACCAAACGAATCTACTATGCTATTTCCGACTGTTATACTGAAAAATGTTGAACCACCTAACAAAATTAAAGAATTAGTATCCTTTCCTACATCTCGTCGACTACGACAGCTTGAAATAATTGACATTGCGCTGAACAACATCAAACGTGCCGCAGAGCGCCGGAGAAGACAGCAAAAACAGGTTTGTACACGCCGTGACTTTCACATTGGACAGAAGATATTAGTACGTACACACTATTTATCTAACAGAGGAAAGAGTAGATGTAGTAAATTTGAGCTTCTATATGCAGGTCCATACAGAATTCGCAGCATTCGTCACCCCAGTGTAGTACACGTCGAAACTCTGAGAACCAGAAAAAGTAAAGGCAATCACCATGTCTCCAATATTAAACCCTTTATTGAATGAACATACTTTATGATTTATCACACTGTAATGCCTTTTCCTGATTTTTATATGCCCAATGATGCCATTCTTTATATGAACACTTACTGATGATTATCATATTTTTTCTTGGCAAGTGCCTGGCAAGGTAAGGTTAGCAGGTCGTTTTTCTTGTCGTTACACATAAGGCTGTGCACATTTTCCAGATAAACTTACATATTTTATGAACAATTATGCAATTCTATCTAGTGACATATTAATTTTATCAAATATTTTCTCCATTAAAGTCTTCAACTCTCGCCTCTATCAACTACACAACATACAAGCTGAACACAAAGAAAGTCATTTCTTGTCATTATATATCAGACCATGCACATTTTCCATTTTTCACGTATGTATGATTGTTTTCCTATTTGTTTGTATGCACTATGAAATCTTTAAGATATAACAAACACCAGTTGACTATGACATTTTTGCCTTACGATATCTCAACATCGTGACTATTTTACATTTTTTTTTTTTGCTACTACATTATGATACTCTGTGTACATTTTTGCACCTGCACACTGTCTATGTTTTTGACATATTACGTTTTCCGTCATACTATGCTGTATGCTTAATTATATCACTAGAAACCAGTTTTTATTTAATGGGTATATGATTTAAATGCAAGACATTAATCATTGTTCATCATTTTCAGAAAGCAATAATGTGTAAATGAAATAAATGAGACAAACCACAGTGGATTACTATGGAATGGGAGTTTCATCTTCGGAATGAACGAAAGAAGATGCAATACCTCGTCACGAAGAGTAAATGGATCAGAATTAACAAACATTAACATGAATATACTATACACATCGTACAATAGCAGTCTTAACTAATTTTTTTCTTTCAGAATACGAGGCGATTGATGCAGGCTGTCAGACAGAACTACACATCTTAGTTTTAGTGATGAAATACGCTAGAAATAAGGAACTCTATACTATGAATAGTTGTATGAAGTAAATGGTAATATGAATAATGAATAATGAAGTGTCTTTTTGCAGATGATAATGAATGATGATGAATAGTGATGAAGAATATGGTAATATGAATAATGAAGTTTTTCTTTGCAAGTGATGATAGTAATGAAGTTATGGTGATATGAATAATGAAGTTTTTGTTTACAGGTGATGATAGTGATAAATTTTATATGGCCACTAAACGCAACACTTTTAAGTTTTTCTTTGCAGATGAGGATAATCACGAAGTTTATATATTTACTGTTAGTTAAGAAATGCTTTGTAGTTATTTAAGTGTTTGTTGCAGTTCGTTTTGACAGTATGTCTTATGTCGCATAGTATAATGACTGAAGGTTTTGGAAAGGACAGCTAGAGTACATATATATTAAGTACACATTTCATTACCTGTTAATTCGAAGTTCACTACTTTTCAGCATAATATGCGTTTCTTCTTTCAGCTTAATAATCCATTTTGTATTTTTTCTAGGAGAAGCTATTCATGAAATTAATGTGCTATAAGCAGTTAATCATTAAACCTGTTCTAGTACTTGAATTTTTTTTACCCATTTGTGTGTGTCATTCATGAATGTTATCACATATGCTCTACTTGTTTCATAACCTTGCTACAGCTGACTCATGACGAATGATGTTAGCTATCCTGATTTGCAGCAATAAGTCAAAAGCAAATATTTTCATGTCCCAGCAATTAATTATCGATCCCAACGCAATGCATTGCTAGCACAAAAAAAATAGGCCTTGAATCATAGTTACAGTGTGTTACATTTTAAATATGTCTTATGTCGCTGGAATGATCAGTTCTGAGTAATACTGAATGATGTTTTCTAATCACAGACCTTGAGTAATAGTTAGAGTGTGTTACATTTACAATATGTCCTATGTCACTTGAATGATGAGTTCTAAGTAATATTGAATGATGTTTTGTAATAATGCATAAATACTATGCCAATAATTTCTGTGAATAATATTTTTGTTATACTCTATAAATGCTATGCCAATAATTAACTCTCATTTTGAATGATAACTTCTGAATAATACTGAATAAGGTTTTATAAAAATATAAGAATACTTTGTAACTGGCCAATGAGTGCCAATAATTATTTTAAATATGTCGTATGTCACTTGAATGATGAAAAATGTTTTGTACTATTCAATACTTGCAATATGTTTAGTATCTGGCCAATGAATGCCACTGTTTCTTATTTTAATTTTGTATTATGTCACCTACATGCTATTATATATGAATACCAGTAGCTTGATGCTACACTCATTAGCTCCTGTTTTGAAGGATGACTTCTGATGGTTTGTACCTGGCCAAAGAGTGCCAATGATTACTATAACTAGATGAATTATGTAAATGGTATGCCATTAATTAACTCTTGCTTTGAGTGATCACTTTTAAATAGTGTATAAAAATGGTTTGTAACTGGCCAATGAGTGCCAATATTTACTGTCATCAGATGACTTATGAATAATATTCTGTAATACTCCATACATAGTACAGAAATATTTAGTAGCTAGGCAATGAGTGCCACCAATTACTCAAATCGGTTGATAGACTAGTGTAATTCTCAATGATGACTCGCATAAGACTTAATGTCCTTCATCTTCTGACCTAATTACCAGAAATTACTGCAATATACGTTTGTCCTGTCTATCCTTATGATCATGGAGCACTATATTTGGTTTCTGCACTAATTCTATGTTGGTGAAAGAGTGTGGTGTTGACACATCATGGTGTCCACTACCTTGAACAATGAAGATGTTATTATGGTTCCACTGTTTGGTGTACCTAATGTACTACCAAAATGATAACATTGAATATTCATATGACATTTCAGTGTCTTGACTACACTGATTAATACTTCAGGGAAGAGAACTTGAGATTGTCTCACTTGGTGTTGTGCTTCTGTAGAAAGATATGGACTTTCAGTGCAGCTATGTGCAACCTACTGTGCTACAACCATGATGCAATCCTTCCCTTTCCTATCCTAGTTCTTGTAAAATGGTAAAAAAATACTGCAGTGCGTGTGCACTTTATGTCATTTGTTAATATGTTTTGTACTTATTGTGTATACATTTTGTCATTGCTAGGTATGTTCTGTACTGCATTGCGTATACACTTTATGTCATTTGTTAATATGTTTTGTACTCATTGCGTATACATTTTGTCATTGCTAGGTATGTTCTGTACTACAGTGCGTATGCACTTTATGTCATTTGTTAATATGATTTGTACTCATTGCGTATATATTTTGCGATTTCTTGATATGTTCTGTACTAAGTGCATGTGCACTCTATTTCATTTCATGTTCTGCACTTATATATATATGTATATACTCTGTGACTGTAAACTTAGTTAATTAAGAAAAATTTGTTGCTCATGGCAAGTCCAATTGACTCACTTAAATCTCGATAACCCACCACTGTACTAACAGTAACCGTTCTAACCACCGTGCGAGACACTTGTTGTCTTATATAGGCGTTGTCAACTGCCTGTTTACATATCTCTGTATATGAATACATATGCCTATACCAGTTTCATTGGCGTTTCACTGTATTTATGTCTGTAATACAGGCTGGTTCTAATTAAAGTTCCCCTTTTTGACATGCTATAACACGGAAAATAATTACCATACGAGTAATAAACATGGCAGAATTAATGTCCAGAATATGGCCTGCATGATTTCCATGCGTTACAGTGGCACCGTCCAGTTTCGAACTATGGTCACCAGGTCCTTCATCAGTCATTGTGATTCATAGACACCTGTCCAGTCGGAGTGCGCTTGTTGACGTGACTTCCACAGTTTACGTCACGTCTCAAACATTTTAGTATCGAAGTATCAAAATATTAATAATTTTTGGAGGAGTACATATCAGTACGTCTGATTACTACGAGATCCAACTCCCACTCTACTCTAGTCTCTACCCAAAGGAAGCTTCTAGTTCCCAAGAAACTCGCGAATATGCTAATTTCTGTTTGGCAGAGAAACATCACGGCCAATCGGGAAGCAGCATCAAGTCTGATCAATACCACACATATATACAGAACTAATCAAAATTCGTCACTGAATCAGAACAGTGAATTATCATAAACAAATTTGGAAAAGCTACAAATACAAAATTAATTTCCTTTTAACAAAACTGTTTTTCCGGAATTATAATCTCATTTCCCCAGTATCATACACTGATGAAATAGTTTATAAAATTTTCCCACTACGAATGACTAATACACATGTGATTCTTGAACATTACTCACGTGACCTGTTATTCAATGTATAGTATAAAAATTTTTCATAAAACAGTATTTCACATTCACACCTTCTTTCCCTCTCATAAATATACAGAATAATAGTAGTAATTAATAAACAATCAGAAAATTAAACAAACAAAATCCGAAATAAGATTAACAGTATTTTGATTGCCTCTCGAACACTGTCCATCAGCTAGTATCCTATATCTGTAAGTAGGCTGTTTATGTTTTCTCAGGCTGTTTATGTTTTCTCTATGTAAGTAGGCTGTTTAGGTTTTTTTATTGGTAACGCCACCTCTGTATGAAAATCACTGGCTGTGCTGTGTGCAGTCTGTGGCTGCTTTGCATTGTTGTAATACTCGCCATTGTAGTGTTAGGCAGCTGGCTGCGAACAGCACGTAGCGTTGCGCAGTTGGAGGTGAGCCGCCAGCAGTGGTGGATGTGGGGAGAGAGATGGCGGAGTTTTGTAATTTGTCATGAACTGATATATATATTATGACGTGTGATGATATTAAGGTAAATACATTGTTTGTTCTCTATTAATATCTTTCATTTGCTAACTATCCCTATCAGTAGTTAGTGCCTTCCATAGTTTGAATCTTTTATTTAGCTGGCAGTAGTGGCGCTCGCTGTATTGCAGTAGCTTGAGCAGCGAAGATTTTTGTGAGGTAAGTGATTTGTGAAAGGTATAGTTAAATGTTAGTCAGGGCCATTGTTTTGTAGGGAATTTTGAAAGTCAGATTGCGTTGCGCTAACAAAATATTGTGTGTCAGTTTAAGCACAGTCGTGTATAATTGTTCAAAGGGGACGTTTCATATGGCGACCCTGCCAGGATACGAACCTGGAATCTTCTGATTTTTTCTTGTAGTTTGTGTATTTAGTGTAGCTTTTGTTTATTGCTAGCGCGTAATTGTAGAGAGAATCTCCTTTGTAGTTGTAGACTTTCATTGTTGTACAGTAAAACAGTTGTGGCATGCATGTAGATTTGCACCAAGTATTTCGCAGCTGCGCTTGCAATTAACTAGATATTATTTTCAGTGCTATGTTAATGTATTCTCTTATTTTTGATCTTCAAATTGTGTTTTTCTGTGTTGTCGTGTGAAATACTGTGACAATAATGGCGTGTGAAAAACGTAACACTAGGCTCCAAACTAAACTGAGAAATAATAGTGATGACGAGCGTAGCTTATCAGCGCCGCCGAGTAATGAATTTACTAATGTTCAAAGTAGTAATTTGGTAACTGTGCACAGGGAAATGGAGCGGGCGTCAAACAATGGCGTGGACAGTGAAACAATTAGTGAAGAGAGAAGTATTATCGATCGACCGGTCGGCAATAGCTCGCCTCAGGAAGCCGAAATGACACGACACGATCTCGCAAATACTGTCGATTCAGGTTTTGGATCCTCGCCGTTTTCTCGAATAAGTCAAGACACATTTTCTGCTTGTCAAAATGTGAATGTTTCCGGTGTAAATTCACTGCCGAAAAGCACTGAGGAACATGTTTCAGACACCAATGCATTGTTATTACAATTAATACAACAAATGGGACAGACACAGCAAAAGCTTCAAAAGTTAGACACAGTGGAACAAAATCTTAAAAAGTTAGACACAATGGAACAACACCAGAGACAAACACAGCAACAGTTAGACACAGTGGAACAAAATCTCAAAAAGTTAGACACAATGGAACAAAATCTTCAAAAGTTAGACACTACACTTGAACAAACACGTGAAGATTTAACCACTGAGTTACATAACATTGAATCGAAATGTCAAAAAGTCTGTAATGACGTAAAAACACAAATTTGTGAGCATTTTCAACCTATTTTTTCGCGGCATGAAAATGCATTACAGAATCACGAAGCAGCCATAAAAGAACTGCAAGCCATTGTTCATGAAAATCATGAGACCTTGTGGGCTAAAATTGACTCAGTTGCATCTACCGATTCGGTTACGCAACTTGCAAAAACTCAGGAAAACTTAAAGGACACAGTAGATACTCTGAAACTTGGTTCAGAAAAACACACTGAGGAAATGTGTTCACTATCGGAGAAAGTAGCCGAACTTTCGGATCAGGTCACTAACTTATCTACAAAGGTAGATGATGATCTGAATGACACAAGACCTGTAGCCTTCACTGACACTGAAGAGTGCGAACAAATTAGGAAATTCAAACAAAATCAGAATCAGATTAATACGCAACACCAAAGAGAAATCCGGGAAGTACAAGATCAGCTGACACAGTTAATACAAGAATTACGTATTTCAGAGGATACTCGTGCCCCAACTTGGGAAGAGGGACTTAGAAACACGGAAAAGCCGCAAAATAATAACACAGGGCATTTCAGAAGTTATGAAAGAAATTGGCAATGTGCACCGAATTTTGAGATGGAACGGCCGACACGACCTAACAATGACCGATATGCGACTCGCCGACATGATGATTTTGACTATAAGCTGTTCATTACTACACGTAAATTCAAAACATTTAAGAATTCTGCCAACGACATTCATCCACAAGCATGGCTCCATCAATTCTCTCATTGTTTTCCTCCCAACTGGTCGTTAGAACACAGATTAGAATTCATGTGTGGCTATTTAGAGAATGAACCAGCTGTAAGAATGCGATCGGTAATTCACGATTGCCACAGTGAAGGAGAGTTTTACCATGCCTTCCTCTCAGCATATTGGTCTCAAGCCACACAAGACCGGGTAAAACATGGTATCATAATGATGAAACATTTCGAACAATCTGAATTTTCCAGTCTTGTCAAATATTTTGAAGACATGTTGCATAAGAATCAGTATCTTTCAAACCCATACAGCCCCTCAGAACTTATCCGCATTTGCTTAATCAAATTGCCTGAACATTTACGACACATTATTTTGGCAGGACGTTGCAAAGACGACATTGAAGCATTTCAGGGACTGTTACAAGAATTGGAAATTGACACTGACAATCGCGGAATGCGGAAACAGGAGCACAACAATTACAGGTCACATCTGTCACAATTCCACGATGAAAGAAATAATAACTGGACACGACAAGGCTATTCTCACAACACATATCGTGACCAAAACAGACACCACCCGTATGACAAGCGTTGGCAGAGTAGTAATAATTACAGGGAAAGATCACCTCTCCGTGGTAATGACTATTACAGAGACAATCAGAGAAACAGACAATATGGGAACCAAAACAAGTATTATCAAGGGAGGCAGAATAACTTCAGACGCAACAGTTCGGCGCAGAGTTACGATTCAGGGAGAAATTCTCCACCACGTGACCGACACGAAAGAAACTGTGTAAACTACCGACAAAACGACAGACCTGAATTCCATCAGAACTGGCGAGCTTTAAACAGAGCTGGGCCCTCTCGGCAAGGCGAATTTGTGGAAGTTAGGCCTCCTAATCCCAGTAACGACGCGCGCCAACAAAGAGACAGACAATGACTCGCACAGCAGGCAGCTGCGTGCGGCCGCTGGCTCAGGGAAAAATAACATAGACGCTAACCTTGAGAAAAATTCCAGTATTCTTTGCCGACGTATACCGCATGACAATTGCATTCAAGTTCAAACTCTGAGTACTAGGAAGAGTAAAGGTTTACACCACATTTCACATGTAAAACCATTTATTGAAAGATAATCTGCTTTTTACTTTGTCTTTGCTATAAAACTTTTCACTTTACATTACTAGTATGCTGTGTTAGACTTAAGAAACTGCTAACATACAACAATGTTTGGAGTTAAATATCCAGTCTAGAACCTAGGGAACATTTTTAAACAGAAATTACGAATGCATTGTTATAGTGAACAGACGACACAGTGTTGTATTTGTACATTCTTGCTTGTTAGTTGCACGATTACGTAACGACTATCAGGCTTACATACTTAGAACATTTACCAGTACTGCTAATGAGATTTTAATGCAACATTTTGGTTACCTGAAAATACATTCTGTATTTAAAGTACTTTCTGTGAGATACCAGATGACACAGAGGTTAGTTTATGTGACAGCTACACGATTTTTATCACGACGCTACTAATGAGTAACAATTTACAATGTTGCTTTTGCGGTGTATCTGTTTTATATCTGCACAGTTTTCTGAATTCTTCTGGAAAGAAAAACATGTTTTAGTAGTAACTTTTGTGGTATAGCAACAATGAGACAGCCTTTTTCGTGGCACAACATTACGTTACTGTGCAGTACTTTCTTCATCACGTCAATAAGCATAATAACTACGACATCTATACGCAGAGCATTTCACTTTTGTGTATTATGAGGTAAGTACATTGACTTCTGCAGATTTGTCTGTACTGTGTGAACTCTTCATAGTTTTTTGGAACCATTGTGATACTATGAGAGCTTTGAATGATATATTTGGTATGGATTCATGATTTTTAAAGTACGTTTGAGGCAGATGACACTTTTGACATGAGCAGAGAATTTTTTTAATTATTGGAGGAAGCTACGACGATTTTGAGATTTGACTGAGGTGTTATGATGTTATTTTTACGACGACGATGTGTATTATGCTGCTGAGGTATGTTTATGATTAATAGGCTGAGGCTACATGAGTTATTTGATTATGCTTCATATTTATAATGACGAAATATTGACGAGTGTCGATGGATACGTATATGTGTAATAAGGTAAGGAGTAATGAATAGTGGGTAGGGACTCTTGACTTGTGAAACAGGATGTTGGAAACCAAGAATCGTACTTTAAGAGTTATGAAATGTGCGTAGATTCGTGACTGTATCACAATGCTGGCGAAAAATTTTTGGACACTGTTATATTCATAAGATTTTGTTTCTACAGATTTGTAACGCAAATTCTTGACCTGTGAAATATTTTTATATCAGACTGTCACTGCAGCGGTAAATATTTCCGTAAGAAAGTTAAGTGACCACCTGCACGTAATGCGTCGCGGGCACCCAGCTGTGTCAGACGCCTGGAGAAAAAGCCATTATTGCGAGCCCTTTTCAGCGGCACAGGTAGAAAAAAAAAGAAAGGGAAGGCCATTGTCCGCGCTACTGACATCTCCTTGTTGAAAGCATACTGTGGAGCTCGTAATTTTTGAGATTTTTGCTGAAATGCCTAATGAAACTATGAGAAACATTTCACAGCTATTGCCTTGCTAGTTAAGAAAAATGCCATATGGCTTGCTTTATGTATTTATTTACACATTTTGTTTAATATCAAGTTTCTAGCTGCACTGCAGCATTGGTTAAAATAAAATTTTATATATGTACTAATATAAATATTTTATGCCTACAGATCCAGTAAATAATTTTATGATCTATCCAAAACAAATGAGGGAGCACAAAAAGAAATTTCCCTTCACAGGAATTGCATAAATAATTTTTTTACGATTTGGTAACTTATCTACTAGCGTAAGTTTTTGTGATGCATCACTCTAATGTTAAGATGTGACATAGGTATTAGACATGGCCATTTTAGTGTAATATTTTTTTTGCTTGAGCTATGTCATGTTTTGATATAAGTTATTACATTTGCTGCTGCTAGCTTTGCCAATCTGTATTTTTTGTCATTGCTGCTTGTGTTAATTGTTTTGTGCTGCTGCATTGCCTCGTTCCTTAGTTTAGCATCTGAGCTCAGTAGATTTAAGTTAGCTTAAGAGGGGGTAGCCTCTAAGAGAATGAGTTGCGATGAATTGGAAGAAATGCATTGAGAAAACAGGTTTAGGTAGGATTTTCTTGGAAATAAATGTTGAGGTAAGAAATGTATGAACATATAAATACAGAAAGCATGCTTAGATAGAATTTTTTGGTGGAAACAAAGGATGAAATAAGAGGAAAGATATATGAAGTTTTGGGTTGGACAGCAGTACCAAATGTTACACTGAAAACGAACCCTGTCCTTTCCTATTGGTGTTATCCCACTATATGTTTGTGTACCCTTGTGTATTTGTTTTCTTCCTGTCTTTGTGTAGTTTCATAGAATTTTTTCTTCTTTTAATATTAAGCTACATTCACTATGATGAGGAATACTGTTATCCTCAAATATAATTGGCATTAATAATATGTTATTTTCTTTGTAAAGTTGTTTACAATTCTGTTCTGTTTCAATGTTCATGTGTGAAATTAATGTTTCGAAAACTATTCTCATTATTTTATGTATGAACTTATGTCACTATTTTTGTAACACTGATGTATATGTTTATTTCTATTCTTTTGTAAAGCCTGTACTACAAATGTTATCTGTATTATTATGTTTTTAATGATGTATTTTGTACCTTTGTAATTGTATTCTTATGTTATAAAATTGTAATTGTCACCAGTTCATGATATTATTAACTTGTTAGTTACATTTCACTGCACACGTTTCTGTTGGTCATAGTACATGGACAATATGTGAGACGTAGGGACTGTTAGTGTTTGCCCGTGTGTTACTAATTCAGCAAGGGACTGGATAACAGCATTGCTCGTTCTAAGGACAATTCCAAAAAACTTTGTGAGTGCACAAGTGGTGGTTTATGGACTTGCTATATTCTCTACAAGACTCTTCGATGGTGATTGCGCACCTGCACAGTCGCAACAGATGGCTGCTGGCCATTTCTACAAGGACTACAGTGGGTCTGCACCTCTGGTGGCCCACCAATACCATTATCTCTGCAAGGACTACAGTGGGTCTACATCTTTGATGATCCATCAATACCATTATTTCTACAAGGACTGCAGTGGGTCTGCACCTCTGGTGGCCCACCAATATCGTAATCTCTACCAGGACTACAGTGGGTCTGCTCTGTGATGACCTACCTACCAATATTCATCAAAACTTCGACTGACTCTGCAGTGGGTTTGCTCCATTGTGGCCCATTACCTGTCAGCATGTCAAGAGTCAGCACTGTCTTTCCATTGGAAGGACAACACTACTTCTTCAAGACTGCATGGAAATCCACTACTTCTGTGTGCATTTTCTTTTACTGCTCAGACTTTGAGAAAAACACTGCTATTCTTCTGTTATGTATGATTAGGACTGTCTTTATGGACTGTGAGACAATTTTAGCTTTTGACCAACATTGTATCAATAAGTGTGTGCATTTGATTTCTTTGTTATTGTAATTATGAAAAGAAAAATTTTTGTCAAATCTGTATTGGCCAGTGCCCAACACCATTTGTAAAAATTTTTTGTGGGGAGCATGGGGGCTATGTAAGTAGGCTGTTTATGTTTTCTCAGGCTGTTTATGTTTTCTCTATGTAAGTAGGCTGTTTAGGTTTTTTTATTGGTAACGCCACCTCTGTATGAAAATCACTGGCTGTGCTGTGTGCAGTCTGTGGCTGCTTTGCATTGTTGTAATACTCGCCATTGTAGTGTTAGGCAGCTGGCTGCGAACAGCACGTAGCGTTGCGCAGTTGGAGGTGAGCCGCCAGCAGTGGTGGATGTGGGGAGAGAGATGGCGGAGTTTTGTAATTTGTCATGAACTGATATATATATTATGACGTGTGATGATATTAAGGTAAATACATTGTTTGTTCTCTATTAATATCTTTCATTTGCTAACTATCCCTATCAGTAGTTAGTGCCTTCCATAGTTTGAATCTTTTATTTAGCTGGCAGTAGTGGCGCTCGCTGTATTGCAGTAGCTTGAGCAGCGAAGATTTTTGTGAGGTAAGTGATTTGTGAAAGGTATAGTTAAATGTTAGTCAGGGCCATTGTTTTGTAGGGAATTTTGAAAGTCAGATTGCGTTGCGCTAACAAAATATTGTGTGTCAGTTTAAGCACAGTCGTGTATAATTGTTCAAAGGGGACGTTTCATATCATACGGCACACATACACTAGAGCCATCTGAGGCCACCTGTCTTGAGTGTGACTCAGACCACACACCTGTTCATAGACTGCCATTTCAGAAGGACGATGTACAGGAGCTGCACCTCTCACCCCCTCTAATTATGAAAAAGTTTGAAATTAAAATTTTTGAATAATTAAACTCAAACGCCAGGCCTATCTCTTAATTCAGTAGTTCTAAAACAACATAGCCTATGATTTACAAAAACTCCAAATTCTTCACAAAATTACAAGTAATACAAATTCTTTTTCAAAACAACAAATTAACTTGTGTTTCTCAAATAGTTCAGATTGTCTACAGTATTTTCATAAAATAATGAATTTCAATTGTTAAATTTTTCCTGCACTTTGTGCTTTATAGTGCGTCCATGGATGCTTGTAGATTCATACTACCTAATAGCTGATATTTCACTAGTGTCCTGCTAAATTATGAGTCATGTATCTTATATTGTTGCGGCATCTACGTATGTTGCGTCCATAAGATTTGACCTTCGTCTATGGTTCAGGCTTCAGTTGGACGTCCATAGTTCCTAAAAACAGAGTTTTGTCTGACACTACTACTTTTCAAACGTCCCCTTAGAATAATTATACATGACTGTGCCTAAACTGACACACAATTTTTTTAGCGCAACAGAATCTGACTTTCAAAAATCCCTACAAAAAAATGGCCTTGAATAACATTAACCTATACATTTCACACATCGCTTACCTCACAAAAATCTTGGTTACTCGAAGTACTGTAATACAGCGAACGCCACTACTGCCAGCTAAATAAAAGATTCAAACTACTGAAGGCACTAACTACTGATAGGCATAGTTAGCAAATGAAAGATTTTGATAGAGAGAAAACAATGTATTTACCTTAATAGTGTTGAAAAATCATAATATACATAGCAGTTCATGACATCCAGTCATACAAATTTCAAAACTCCGCCATTTCTTTGCCCACAGCCACCACTGGTGGCGGCTCACCTCCAACTGCGCAACGCTACGCACTGTTCACATTCAGCTGCCCAACACTACAATGGCAGACAACAATGCAAACTAGCCACAGACTGCTCACAGCACAGCCAGTGATTTCCATACAGAGCGCTACGTAACGTTGCCAATAAGAAAACATAAACAGCCTACTTACATAGCTCCCATGCTCCCTACAAAAAATTTTACAAATTGTTTTGGGCAGTGGCCAATAATGGTTTGATAAAATTTTTCATAATTACTATAACAAAGATATCAAATGCACACACTCATTGATACAATGTTGGTCAAAAGCTAAAATTTTCTCACAGTCCATAAAGACAGTCCTGATCGTTCATCACAGTAAAATAACAGTGTTTTTCTCAATGTCTGAGCAGTAAAGGAAAATGCACATGGAAGTAGTGGATTTCCATGCAGTTTTGAAGAAGTAGTGTTGTCCTTCCAACGGAAAGACAGTGCTGACTCTTGACATGCAGACAGGTAATGGACCACAACGGAGCAAACCCACAGCAGAGTCATTCGAAATTTTGAAGAATACTGGTAGGTAGGTCATCACAGAGCAGACCCACTGTAGTCCTGGTAGAGATAATGGTATTGGTGGGCCACCAGAGGTGCAGACCCACTGCAGTCCTTGTAGAAATAATGGTATTGGTGGGCCATCAAACGTGCAGACCCACTGCAGTCCTTGTAGAGATGGCCAGCAGCCATCTGTTGCGACTGTGCAGGTGCACAATCACCATCGAAGAGTCTTGCAGAGAATATAGCAAGTCCATGAACCACCACTTGAGCACACACAAAGTTTTTGGAATAGTCCTTAGAAGTCTTGCAGACAATATAGCAAGTCCATGAACCACCACTTGTGCACTCACAAAGTTTTTGGAATTGTCCTTAGAACCAGCAATGCTGTTAATCAGTTCCTTGCTGAATTATTAACACACGTGCAAACACTATCAGTTCCTACTCCTCACATATTGTCCATATACTATGACCAACAGAAACGTGTGCAGTGAAATGTAACTTACAAGTTACTTCATTTGATGAACTGGTGTCAATTACAATTTTATAACATAAGAATACAATAACAAAGGTACAAAATACATCATTAAGGAACATAACAATACAGATAACATTTGTAGTAATACAGGCTTTACAAAAGAATAGAAATATACATATACATCAGTGTTACAGGAATTACGACATAAGTACACACATAAAAGATCAGAATAACTTTCGAAACATCAACATGAGCATTAAAACAAAACAGAATAAATAATGTCTAAACATCTTTACAAAGTAAATAACATAGTATTAGAAAAATTTTACAACTTAACAACATCAGCTAAACACATAAAGACAGGAAAAACACAAATACACAAGGGAACACAAACACATAGTGGGATAACACAAGGAAAGGACAGGGTTTCTTGTACTGCAGTATTTTGCAAACAAAACTTTCTTTACTTCTCAGAGATCTCCCTTCATTCTTCATTATTTCCAAAAAGTCATATCTATACCTGCATTCCGTACTTTTTTCGTATAACTTCTCAATGCATTCCTTCCAATTCATAACAACTCGTTCTCTTATATAGCGTACCCCCTCTTAAGCTAACTTAAATCTACTGAGCTCAGATACTAAACTAAGGGACGAGGCAATACAGCAGCATAAAACAATTAATACAAACAACAATGAAAAAAATGGAAATTGTCAAAACAAGCTGCAGTAAATCTAAATTACCAAGCAATGCAACATTACAACTAATATGAGCCAATGTGCAGCAACAAGAAAAATAAATCAGTAGTAAAACTAGCTTAACAGAGTAATACAAAGGGAAATTTAGTAGCACTGTGCCTGGCAAACAGCAGCAGCAAATGCAATAACTTATATCTAAACATGACAAAGCTCAATCAGAAAAAATATTACGCTAAAGATGGCCATGTCTAATACCTATGTCACATCTTAATACTAGAGTGATGCATCAGAATAAGTTACTGTAGCAGACAAGTTACCAAATAGTTTAAAAAATTATTTATACAGTTCCTGTGAAGGGAAATGTCTATTTGTGCTCTCTTTTCTAAGAAAGTACATCATAAATGTATTCTTTCCTGGGTCTGTAGACAGAAAATAGTGATATTAGTACATGTATTAAATTTTATAATAACCAATGCTGCAGTGCAGCTAGAAACTAGATATTAAACGAAATGAGCAAATATATATAGCCTATATAGAGCCATGCATGAAACATCATTCACTAGGCAAATGGCGTCTCCAAAGGTAAAAGAATCCCTCAACTAGAAAGACAATAAATGTAAAATGTTTCTCATCATTTCATTAGGCATTTCAGTAAATATCATAAATTAAGAGCTCCACAGTGTAATCATATGTTTTCAAGTTTGACTGTGTTGTATTTGCGATGCTTTCTACAAAGAAATGTCAGTAGCGACGATAATGGCCTCCCTCTTTTTTTTTGCCTGTGCCTCTGAAAAGGCACACACTAATGGCTTTTTCTCCAGGCGTCTGACACAGCTGACCACTCAAGATGCATTACGTCAAGGTCACTTGGCTTTCTTACTGAAACATTTACGACACCAGTTTGCACAACTGTGACAGTCTCATATAAAAATTTCACAGTTTGAGAATTTGCGTTGCAAATCTGTAGAAACAAAATCCTATAAGTATATCAGTGTCCAAAAAATATTCGTCGGCATTGTGATACATTCACGCATTTAGACACATTTCATAACTCTTAAAGTACGATTCTTGGTTTCCAACATACTTTTTCGCAAGTCAGAGTCCCTAACCACTACTCATTATTCCTTACCTTTTTACACATGTACATATTCGTCGACATTTCTTCAATATTTCATCATAATAAATACATAGCATAATCAAATTCCTCATATAGCATCAGCTTATTGATCATAAACATACCGCAACAGCGTAATACACATCGTCATCATAACATCATAAAACCTCAGCCAAATCTCAAAAAAGGTGTAGCTTTCTGCAATAATGTCAAAACCTAAAAAAAATTCTCTGCTCGTTTCAATAGTGTCATCTACCTCAAATGTACTTTAAAAATCATGCTCCTTTACCAAATACATCATTCAAAGCTCTCATAGTATCACAATGGTTCCGAAAAAATATGAACAGTTCACAAAGTACAGACAAAATACAATTTCATAAGTATGAAGTTACCCAACTGTGTAATTGCGTAAACATGTGTCACTGATGTAGTAAAAAAAATGTTTATCTCTCAGTTAAATGATCAGATAGCTGTGTAATTATGTGTTAGAGAAATATGGTACCGATGTGTAAAGTTGTATAAGCAAATACCATATTAGCTAGGGCTCCTTGTGCTTGCCTAACACATGGTACACAAAGTAAGCGTGTACCCCCCTGAGGATTAATGTAATTATACCCTCAGGTGTTACAGATTACAGCAATGGAATGAAATGTATCACGGAAAACTTTCTTTGTAATTCAAAAATCTTTAAAAGTAAATGTCTTAAGTACAAAATTAATCACTCAAATGCGTGTCCTGTAGCGCTAAACTATGCTCTTGTTGTAAGATAATCTCTGTGAAAGTGTTGTAGTTATCGTCCTCCGAAAGCTAAGTTCTGCAGAAGTCAATGTACTTACCTCATGATAAACAAAAGTGAAATGCTTTGTGTATAGACATTGTAGTTATTACGTACCTTACCATGATCAAGAAAGTACTATAATGTAACGTATTGTTGTGCTACGAAAAAGGCTATCTCATTGTAGCTATACCACAAAAGTTACTACTAAAACATGTTTTACTTTCCAGAATAATACATAAAACTGTGCAGACATAAAACAGAAACACCGCAAAAGCAACGTTGTACTCATTAGTAGCGTCGTGATAAAATCGTGTAGTTGTCACATAAACTAACCACTGTGTCATCTGGTATCTCTCAGAAAGTACTTTAAATCCAGAATGTATTTTCAAGTAAACCAAAATGTTGCATTAAAACCTCAGTAGCAGTACCAGTATATGTTCTAAGTATGTAAGTCTTATAGTCATTACGTAATCGTGCAACTAACAAGCAAGAATGTACACACACAATAACACTTTGCCGTCTGTTCACCATAACAACGCCTTCGCAATTACTTTTCTAAGTTACCTATGTTCTTGACTGGATAGTTAGTTAGCTTTAAAACATAGTTGCATGTTAACAGTTTGTAAGTGTGACAAAGAGTGCTAGTAATGTGAAGTGAAAAATTTTATAACAAAGACTAAGTTAAAAAGCAGATTATCTCTCAATAAATTGTTTTACTGTGAAATGTGGTGTAACCCTTTGCTCTTCCTAGTATGCAGAGTTTCAACTTTAACGCAATTATCATGTGGTATACGTCAGTAACGAATACTGGAATTTTTCTCAAGGTTAGCGTCTATGTTATTTTTCCCTGAGCCAGCCGGCGCACGTGGCTGCCTAGGGTGTGAGTCATTGTCTGTTTCTTTGTTGGCGCCCGTCGTTATTGGGATTAGGAGACCTAACTTCTACAAATTCACCTTGATGAGAAGGCCCTGCCCTGTTTGAAGCTCGCCAGTTCTGATGGAATTCAGGTCTGTCGTTTTGTCGGTAGTTTACATAGTTTCTTGTTTGTCAGTCATGTGGTGGAGAATTTCTCCTGGAATCGTAACTGCGTGGTGGACTGTTGCGTCTGAAGTTATTCTGTCTCCCTTGATAATAATTATTTTGGTTCCCAAATTGTCTGTTTCTCTGATTGTCTCTGTGATAGTCACTACTTCCCTGTAATTATTACTACTCTGCCAATGGTTGTCATATGGGTGGTGTCTGTTTTGGTCATGATTTGTGTTGTGAGAATAGCCTTGTCGTTTCCAGTTATTATTTCTTTCGTCGCGGAATTGCGACGGATGTGACCTGTAAGTGTTGTGTTCCTGTTTTGCGTTCCGCGATTGTCAGTGTCAATTTCTAATTCTTGTAAGAGTCCCTGAAAAGCTTCAATGTCGTCTTTGCAACGTCCTGCCAAAATAATATGCCGTAAATGTTCAGGTAATTTGATTAAGCAAATGCGGATGAGTTCTGAGGGCCTGTATGGGTTTGACAGGTACTGATTCTTGTGCAACATGTCTTCAAAATATTTCACAAGACTGGAAAATTCAGATTGTTCGAAGTGTTTCATCATTATGATGCCATGTTTTACTCGGTCTTGTGTGGCTTGAGACCAATATGCTGAGAGGAAGGCATGGTAAAATTCTCCTTCACTGTGGCAATCGTGAATGACCGATCGCATTCTTACAGTTGGTTCATTCTCTAAGTAGTCACACATAAATTCTAATCTGTGTTATAATGACCAGTTGGGAGAAAAACAATGAGAGAATTGATGGAGCCACGCTTGTGGATGAATGTCGCTGTCAGAATCCTTAAATGTTTTGAATTTACGTGTAGTAATGAACAGCTTGTAGTCAAAATCATTGTTACATCGTGTCGGCGCTTCCATCTCAAAATTCGGTGCACCTTGCCAATTTCTTTCATAATTAATTTGTGGCTTTTCCGTATTTGTAAGTCCCTCTTCCCGTGTTGGAGCGCGAGTGTCCTCTGAAATATGTAATTTTTGTATTACTTGTGCCAACTGATCTTGTACTTTCCGGATTTCTCTTTTGTTTTGCGTATTAATTTGATTCTGATTTTGTTTGAATTTCTTAATTTGTTCATACTCCTCTGTGTCATTAAAGACTATCAGTTTTGTGTCATTTAGATTATCACCTACCTTCGTAGATAAATTATTTAGCTGATCTGAAAGTTCAACTACTTTCTCTGATAATGAACTAATTTCCTTTATGTGTCTTCTGAACCAATTTTCAGAGTATCTACTATTCCTTTAAGTTTTCTTGAGTTTTTACAAGTTGCGTAACCGAATCGGTAGATGCAACTGAGTCAATTTTAGCTTGCAAGGTCTCATGATTTTGATGAACAATAGTTTGCAGTTCTTTTATGGCTGCTTCGTGATTCTGTAATGCATTTTCTTGCCGCGAAAAAATAGGTTGAAAATGCTCACAAATCTATGTTTTTACGTCATTACAGACATTTTGACATTTCGATTCAATGTTATGTAACTCAGTACTTAAATATTCACGAGTTTGTTCAAGTGTGGTGTCTAACTTTTGAACCTTTTGCTGTGTTTGTCTCTGATTTTGTTCCATTGTGTCTAACTGGTGTCTAACTGTTGCTGTGTTTGTCTCTGATTTTGTTCCATTGTGTCTAACTTTTGAAGATTTTGTTCCATTGTGTCTATCTTTTGAAGCTTTTGTCCCATTTGTTGCATTAATTGTAATAACAATGCACTGGTGTCTGAAACATGTTCCTCAGTGCTATTCGGCAATGAATTTGAACCGGAAATATTCGCAGTTTGAAATGCAGAAAATGTGTCTTGACTTATGTGAGAAAACGGTGAGGACGCAAAACCTGAATCCACAGTATTTGTAAGATTGTGTCCTGCCATTTCGGATTCCTGAGGCAAGCTGTTGCCGACCGATCGATCGATAATACTTCCCTGTTCACTAATCGTTTCACTGTCTACTCCATTGTTTGCAGCCCGCTCCATTTCCCTATGTACAATTACCAAATTACTACTTTGAACATTAGTTGATTCATTACTCGGTGGCGCTAACACACTGCTTTCGTCTTCACTGTCGTTTCTCAGTTTACTTTGGAGCCTAGTATTACGTTTTTCACACGCCATTATTGTCACAATATTTCACACGATAACACAGAAAGCACAATTTGAAGAGCAAAAATAAGAGAACACATTAACGTAGCACTGAAAATAATATCTCGTTAATTGCAAGCGCAGCTGCGAAATACTTGCTGCAAATCTACATGCATGCCACAACTGTTTTACTGTACAACAATGAAAAACTACAACTACAAAGGAAATTCTCTCTATAATTACGCGCTAGCAGTTATCCTCGGCTAAGGGTCGACATATGAAACATCACCTTAGAAAAATTATACATGACTGTGCTTAAACTGACACACAATATTTTTAGCGCAACGCAATCTGACTTTCAAAAATCCCTACAAAGAAATGGCCCTGACTAACATTAACCTATACGTTTCACAAATCGCTTACCTCACAAAAATCTTGGTTACTCGAACTACTGCAATACAGCGAACGCCACTACTGCCAGCTAAATAAAAGATTCAGACTACTGAAGGCACTAACTACTGATAGGCATAGTTAGCAAATGAAAGATTTTGATAGAGAACAAACGATGTATTTACCTTAATAGTGTTGAAAAATCATAATATACATAGCAGTTCATGACATCCAGTCTTACAAATTTCAAAACTCCGCCATTTCTTTCCCCACATCCACCACTGGTGGGGGCTCACCTCCAACTGCGCAACGCTACGCGCTGTTCACATCCAGCTGCCCAACACTACAATGGCAGACAACAATGCAAACTAGCAACAGACTGCACACAGCACAGCCAGTGATTTTCATACAGAGCGCTACGTAACGTTGCCAATAAGGAAACATAAACAGCCTACTTACACTTTATACAACATCTTCCTGAAAGATAAATATTAAAACAAATATGTTCCTTATAATTTTTCTTCTTGTTTGTATAACTATTGATATTTTTAATTATTTTCGTCATCAGAAGTAAATTAACAGAGAACATTATTCAGGTGATGCACTCAGTTGGCACAAATATCAAACACTTGAAAAATTATTACCTCTCAACGAGAATCAAACTGTGACTTCAGTAAAAGAGGCTGTTAGTGAAAGTATTTTCTAGATTTAATAACTAACTCAGTAACTTTTACGAAACTAGATCTGGCAAATTTCTCAAAAAATCTTAAAACTAGCACAAATCATTCTTTTACAATATTTACAGCATAGCATAGCTACCACTGCCACAATGCCTCTCAAAATCTTCACAATAAAGCCCATGTGGAATGGGTCACGGCCTGACTGACTGTAGAAAATGTTACGACCACGAAAAAGCACTCATTCACAGGTTGACCATATCTACTGCCAACAACAAATGTGACACGTTTCATGAGTCCACAGCCGGAATCGGCAAACCACAGGATGTTGACACTCCAGAAAGGGAAAGTAACGTGAAGACTGACTTTCCCGAACGTAGCTGGAACGACAGTAAAATAAATCATCCCCCCCCCCCTCCCCCATCTGTATGCTCGCAATTACTTAGTCTGCAGACCTATGTTCACAATCTTTGAGCTAAGAGAAATACTGCTGGATGGTGAGTGCACTCTTTCAGTTTATTCAGTACAAATTATGAAGCTGTCAAAGTTCTGAAAGATTGTTGTTATTATAGTTCTTAAAACAATTGTATCACACAGACACATTTCAAATTCTTGGACAAATGTTTTTCAAATGACGTATTTATCCAAAACGAAAGTCGTGGAAGTTATGGTGAAGTGATGTACTAAGCGCTGATGTAAACAAATTTTATAAAATATTTTAATACAATGATGTGTTATTATTATTATTATTATTATTATTATTATTTTAAATCTGAGGCATCTGTGACTCGTTAGAAGTGATAGTGATGGAAAAATATATTTGGAGGTCCCCTGTTACATCCGTACTTGAAAAACTATTGTCGCCCTCTTTGAGAGTGCACTATGGTTGCTTTAGAGGGCGGTAGAAGCTGTAAAACACTACATTTCAGGCAATGTAGGAAATTTAGTGGATCTACAGTAGAGGTGTCAATCTGAGACGTGTCAGCAACCGATATGCATCTGGTTGTGACGTACAGAATGACTTTCCGGCATTATTATAAGAAATACGTAGTCCACAATAACACCGTGCGGATCCAGTGAAGGAGCTACGGCCATGGCGGTCCTCTCCCTCCCCCCCCCCCCCCCCTCAAATCCCAAAAAGAAATTATTTTACTAAAAATATCACCTTCAAAATTCCTCCACCTATTTTCGGAGAGTAAGGTAGCATAATAATTAAGAACCCAGATAAAGCCACGGATTCTAGAATTCTAGAAAATTACAAAATATGTTTCTCACCTAATACTTCTCAGATGCTTGCCTGACGGATAGCCCACGTGATAGGCGTACGCCTTCACCAGCTACAGACAACCTTGCAGTCAGGAAAATGCAGCCATTCACCAGTTGATCATGGCTGCTACTGACAACAAAACCGACAAAGTTCTTAAGCCCACAAGCAGAACTGGCAAACAACGTGATGTTGAGAAGGACAAGATAGAAAGGGAAAGGCCATCTGCTAAGGAAATTGTAAGGAAGTCTGACTCCCCCGGACTGTCGTGTCCTGATAGGGAGTAAGAAGAACAACTCAATGCGTGACAAGGAACCTTACCTCGTTCTATGAACTCGATGACGTTAACTGGTCGTGGGCTTCCTGCTGACTCCGAGACCGTGGCTGAAAAGCGAACTTTGAGTTGTGCATAGCACGGAACTCGGTAGAATTACTCGAAAAACTGGGTGCGATTATCTAAGTACAGCAGTGAATGCACTCTTTCCTACTTAGAAGTTCCCATCTATAGCTGACTGAGTCTTCATTCTCTAAGTCTGGTGAGTGTCCTTCAATGGCCGAGGCTAGTGCAAGTTGCTAAGTTTAGATCCTACAGACGAGCGACGTGGAAACGACGTCATCTATTCACTGCACTCCTCTTCAGATGGATAAGAGGGCCCTATTTATACTGTGTCTTTTGCTCACGCCCCCTTCTGGAAGGTTCGATGATGGTGATCTGAGAGCAGCTGGTCACACGGTTAGTGCATGATGTCCACCATACTTGGTTCTTCTGGAATATTCTCTAGTTGCTGCACTGTAAGCCAAGCAGATCTGGTCACGTAGGCTGCTACTGCTAGTTACAGCTGTATATTGTATAAAATCACCATACGATTAAATTAAATAAATATCCCCTAAATTCTCCATGACCTTGAATCTTTTATAGCTTCCAACATTAGAAATTATTAAAGTGTCAGACACTACTAACTTCAGATTCATGAGGTCAACAAAGACATTTGTAAGTACGCAGCACCACCCAAATTACTGGACAAATCATTCGAATTCTGGGTCTTCCTATGTAAACTTTTCTTCAGTAAATTTGGATTTGACAGAACTTTCAATATAGGTTTGATTCCCTCCATTGCTGCCAAAGGAAGAGAATGATTATGTGTAAATGCTTTTAGATTATCGGAAAATTCGTCCAGGTCACATTGTGCCACATCCGTGGCTTGGAGATCACGTGAAAGTCCACGGCGACCACTTGGCTGTATTCCGACCGTACGGGAACTAACGACAGGTTGGAGGCGCCCTCCATGTTGCCGTCGGCAGCTTCCGCAATCACCTCCATGTTTGCGTCTGCTGGCTGTACACCTGCCTTCGCAGTGCCCTCTTTGTCACCGGAACTACCTCCACATTTACGTCTTTTTTTTCCGGCCGGGGAAGCTATAAGAAGTACCACTCTTGCACAACTAGAACATAACGATACAATGCAGTGGGGTTTTGGTCGTCTATTGTGAGATAACACACCATAATTATAAGCAGCACAAGTGTTTCACCTAATTCGTTAATTTTTAATCACATTTTAGAGGTTGCACACAGGTCCATATTTCGTTTCACATATTTCATCCACAAAAAAGCAATTAATATTGTTAAGGGGTTTGGAGTTATGTTTCTGTAGACGAGTATTCAAATGAATCACTTAATGTTGGGAAAAAAAATGAAGCATGTTGATTTAATTTTCTTTTAATTCACAAGAATACAAAGCGAAATTCTCTATAACTTGTAGTTACGATCTTCTTGAGTTATTATTCATTTTTCGATATATATTCTTTGTCTTTTTCAAGATTTTCAAATTCAAATGGCTCTGAGCACTATGGGACTCAACTGCTGTGGTCATAAGTCCCCTAGAACTTAGAACTACTTAAACCTAACTAACCTAAGGACAGCACACAACACCCAGCCATCACGAGGCAGAGAAAATCCCTGACCCCGCCGGGAATCGAACCCGGGAACCCGTGCGTGGGAAGCGAGAACGCTACCGCACGACCACGAGATGCGGGCTTTTCAAGATTTTGAACCCACCATTCAGCAAGTACACTTATTCCCGGACGGTGAAAATCACTCTCTGTGTTCTGCTCAGGATTTCACGGTCTTCGAATCCTTAAATCGACGGCCAACAAATTCTTCCTTTATTGTCCCAAGCAGATGGTGCTAGGTCTGGTCTCCGTAGGGGCTTGTGACTGTATAACACCTTGTATAAGGCTATAACCCAGTATTAGCATACTTTAACACATACAGGCACCACACTACTTCTTATTTTTGTTATATAATTCCATAGCAGCGCTCCAAGTGCCCATCAAGCTGCACTTTGGAATACGGTATCGTATGAGTGCGAACAGTATCGTTTATATTGATTTGTAACACAGGTTTTACAAAAGGTAGCGCATGTGGTGCAAGAAAAGTCGACAATAACCTAAAAATTACAGCACTTTCGTCGTTAGTTTTCCAAGGACCCTGGGAGGTATGGAACGCCGTACGATGCCCTTGTGACGTACGGATATTTTCTGAAAAATGTCGCCGGACGGAGTGGCCGAGCAGTTCTAGGCGCTATAGTCTGGAACCGCCCGACCGCTACGGTCGCAGGATCGAATCCTGCCTCGGGCATGGATCCGTGCGATGTCCTTAGGTTCATCTACATCTACATCTACATTTATACTCCGCAAGCCACCCAACGGTGTGTGGCGGAGGGCACTTTACGCGGCACTGTCATTACCTCCCTTTCCTGTTCCAGTCGCTTATGGTTCGCGGGAAGAAAGACTGCCGGAAAGCCTTCATGCGCGCTCGAATCCCTCTAATTTTACATTCGTGATCTCCTCCGGAGGTATAAGTAGAGGGAAGCAATATATTCGATACCTCATCCAGAAACGCACCCTCTCGAAACCTGGACAGCAAGCTACACCGCGATGCAGAGCGCCTCTCTTGCAGAGTCTGGCACTTGAGTTTGCTAAACATCTCCGTAACGCTATCAAGCTTACCAAATAACCCTGTGACGAAACGCGCCGCTCCTCTTTGGATCTTCTCTATCTCCTCCGTCAACCCGATCTGGTACGGATCCCACACTGATGAGCAATACTCAAGTATAGGTCGAACGAGTGTTTTGTAAGCCACCTCCTTTGTTGATGGACTACATTTTCTAAGGACTCTCCCAATGAATCTGAACCTGGTACCCGCCTTATCAACAATTGATTTTATTGATCATTCCACTTCAAATCGTTCCGCACGCATACTCCCAGATATTTTACAGAAGTAACTGCTACCAGTGTTTGTTCCGCTAGTTAGGTTTAAGTAGTTCTAGGTGACTGATGACCTCAGAAGTTAAATCCCATACTGCTCAGAGCCATTTGAACCATTTGAAAAATGTCGTTTTCCTTTAAGCATATAAAATGGCTAGTAAATAGCAGAAGATCTGATCTTTTGCGGGAAGACGTTGTATATCCACCCAAAAAGGTGAAATTTTGTCTGCCACACTTGCAATAAAATTACTGAACGTGGAACGCAGGAAAGTTGTATAGAATGCAATACCTACATTATTTAACGTAGTAAAGAAGCCACCACAACTGTACCTAAAGAGAAAATCACATATGCATGACAACAAAACGCCAAAAGCAATAAAACTGTTTGCCAATATAGGGAAACTGATTCTGCAGTCGTTGGTACCTGTGAGCCACAAACTGTAAGAATGTTCAATATAGTTGTATTTTGAGAAAAAAAGGTAATTACGTTTACAAAACTGTAAAGAAACTGCAAATCAAAATTATTACATGTCAAGAAGATCGGGTGTGATAATAAGAAACGATCGCAGCAGAAACATACAATTTTCACGCTTGAAATACTGTGTTTCTGATCTGTTGTTTTCAGCGGAGTCAGCTGCAGTTATACACATAATTGGAAGTATTTCTTCATGAATGAGTCGTAGTTTATGTCATTGAATCAGTGAGATTTGGCATATTTACCTTTATTTTACGATAATTCATGTCTTTTGATAATTTACTGGTGACTGGAAGGCAAAAATACTATAAATATACCTTTAATTAAGTACAAATATAATTAAAAATAAATATTAATCTTACGGCTGGCTTTCAAGCCACTAGGGGCGCTGCTGTCGTTCCACCCGTCAGAAAACTTTCACAGCTGTGAGTGTCGTGACGTATGTGTTGGACTATGATATTACTGTTGAAATATTTAATTTTTTTTCGTATCATGAATGCGATTTTTTAAATATCTTTTACTTATGGTCAGTTTCAGTACTGTGTAATCGTTATAAACTAAACATGAGAAATGAATATGTTATAAACAGAGTTTTGTTTGCAACAATTAAAAACAATTCTGTAACATCTGTACAGTAGGTGCAGTGACGATGTCAGGGACTTCGCAGGACATCGAGACACTGAAAATATCTGACTGGTAAAAAGAAAATCTCTGGGTTGCGGAAGGTCTCTGCCAACAGCAGCTCTGGCGCAGCGATTGTGTGTGCAGCAATTTGTTGTGGTTGCGAGAGCCACCTTAAGTTCCAGAGGCCACATACTTGGATACTTCAAAAGGAATAAGGAAGAGTATTGCTTCGGAACCGTAAGTATAAGGAATATTCGTATATTCATCTGGAGAAGAGACATTGTAATTGTGATTGTTGCCGCCGAGCTACTGCTTCGCGTCTAGAGCGTCTAACTTTTAGCTTTGTAAAAGACGTTCCCTTATTTTGAGTGATTTGGACAATATAAACTTTGTGCGAACTTTAATTCCATAGCTGCAATTATCCTAAAGCTTTATACATGGATCAGGATTAATGTCGTCACATTATGAATGCAAAGTTTTAGTAATGTTAAGGATACTAGCTTTGCTAAAAGGTAAAACTAATTTTTTTCTTGCGTGTAAAGATCGTATAGGTGTTAATTAATAAAAACAGTTAAACAGCTTTTGAGTGATAACAGTGTCGTGCAACATTTGCAGTAAACATTTGTTGAAACCATTGAATCTGGCAAATCACAGTGTATTTTATTTTTTATGTACTATTTTTATTAGAATCGGCGAAACAAAATAAAAAGTCTGAATTTACTTTCGATTTTAAGCTTGTGATCATTAGTTTTTGGTTTTATTTAGATTCCCTTTTTAGTTCGTTTCAGTTTGGTTTAGCTTCGATGACGAAGTATAATCAGTATCGATCGTCGTAGAACTGGTAAATGAACCCTGAAAATAGTTAAAAGCCGCAGCAATGGTCCCGAAGATTTCGTCGCTGAGTTGCAATACTTTTAAGTATTGTTCGGTCGCCTGATAACTAAAATGAGACTTTAATTTCACTTACAGAACATTCGGAGCAAGCAAGAGTGCAATGCAGTGCACAAATAAAACGCGGCTGTCCAACTGGTTGCGTAGAAAATTTACGGGCTAATGCTCCTAGTGATACGCTGACCGCGTCTGCACATTCCCCTGGGAGCATCCAAAACTCATTTTCCGGAAGTCCTAGTCGTGTTCGCTGTCTACAATATCAGGTAAGCCACTTTTGAATGAACAAGAAATATTCTCTTCCTTTCAACCACTGGATTGACGAAATTACTACAATCGTTTGTGGGAGGAATATCATTAATTTGACACAGTTAACGTCGTACAAAATGCAAATTAACATCGATAGACTATAATGGATGCTGCAACAATAGCCTTAAATTCTCACTGACTGACTTAATATAACATCCGCTGTGATTCACGTCTGGATAAGAGATGGTGATCATACAATCGCTGCATTCTTTTAATACAGCTCCCGCTCTCCACAAAGAAACACAACAGCCGAAGATTGTTCCCTGCGCACTCGTGTCTAATCACAGCCAGTACGTTATAGGCTAATTCAAAAAGAATTTGACCAACAATGTGGCCTGTCAGCCATCCTGCTCCTCCTGACGCGGAAAGCAGTGAGTCATGGCTGTAACTGTCAGATAAACACAAATGCTTGCATACAACCATCTCTTACATTTTCTATTTTTAAATCTCAGTACTTTTGGTAATTTTATACATCGGTGCCTAGGCTACCTTATTCCAGCGTTGCCATGATATTTTCATGTTAGTTTTAAATCATTAACGCTTACATGAAATAAGTTTAGAGTGAAACTTAAGTATTTGTAAAAGTTTTTCCCTTAAAATTCGTTATAGTGAGATCACCATAGATTGTTACTATCGCACCATTTACATCTATCATCCCTTCAGTTTTCATTTTGTTTATCATTATTTTAAAGACTTTTGAGGTTGTGAATATGAAATTTGACTTAACCAAATATTTTGCCATCCTCGCAAAATTTACTCCTTTGCGAGTAATGACCGATGTGTGAATACTACTACAAGCCCGATTATAACCGACTGGTTTCAGAAAAAAATTGCGCGCTTTAGAACAGGCGACAGGATTATTTCATTCCATGACTGGAACTTCACAAAAATGCTAGTTTTAATTAATAATAGATTCGGTTAAGCAATCCGATAATTACATTCATTTGCACTCATTCTTATTACGACAACGTACTCAGTTGCCACAACGGTGATCCGTTGTACACTTTCCCACATCGCTTCGGTCAGTTTTCTTCGGAATCTATGCGTTTCTAACAAATAATTGTTGAATTGTTGGCTGATACTGTCAGAATAAGGTTACTTTTAGGTTATTCTCTCGCTTTTCATTAAATACAGATTCTCTTACAAGACTGTGCAACAGTTAATTTTAGAATCTTTTTTAACTAGACTAAATGAATAATTTTTTTTTAAGATGGCACTAATTTCTGACAGTATTTGTTAAGAACATAAGACAGTTTTCTATCATAGGTAGCGTGATGTGGGTTTGTAACATAGGTCAACAACAGTCTGTAGGTACTCCTAAATTAAACTATATCGATGAAATAATCGACAGTACATACTCGTTCCTGTATCATGCAATGCTAAAGGAAATCGTGCATTGCATAGAGGCCACGGTGTGAAGCAGTGTGTTGTCGTCGTTGTTACGTGTGCGATGGGGCGGTTTGGTCTCTCACTATCCTTTAAACAATCAGTCCACCTACCTGCATATATTTCAGGTCTTCTGCTGCTTCACTCTGCGATGGTAGATACTGGTTTAGCTGACAAAAACAGCGTTGACGAATATTCGGCTAATTACCTACCACACAGAGGCCACATAACTCCAGTCTGTGGGCTGTAGCTGAAAGTTAAGTTAAACTATCGAGCGTTCGGGATTCTTGCATGACTCGTTTGAAAAAATGTCTAAAATTTTCTTAAAGTTGGTTTATTGTCTTTACAAACAGAAAACGGCTATAAAGTTCGTATTTAATATCCCGATATCAGTTATGCAGTTTTACTAACTGTCTCCGTTACAAGTTCGCTCCCAAAAGCTGCCAGACGATATTTAGTCCGACCCGATATTTTGAACATCTTAAACAGTCACTGACTCAAGATTGCTTTCTAGTTAACACATTCAGTCGTTCAGTAGCCGTCTTGTAAAGAAGTGCTCACCATAATGTCTCGTAATCTGCACGAAACACTCCACGTGGAGTTTATGTTTGACTTGAAATATTTTTACCCAAATATTTCCTTAAATAAGCCACACACAAGCCTCAAACTTTCACAAAATGCTCAATACTGTAGTCGCTCTTCGTCAACGACACGAGAACCGATCAAACGCTCGAATTTCTTCATTTTGATACAAATTTGATCAGCGCTATTTAACATAGGTGTTTACCTGAAGACGGCTCCCGAGCGACTATATCGACTCATAAATCAGAGGCACAATGCCCTATTCACATGTGCAGGAAATGCTTAATTCCTATTGGCTAGTATGTTAAGCATCTCGAGCACTTCTATACTCTCGCTGTTCCTAACGTCAGCGCCGGCCGGAGTGGCCGTGCGGTTCTAGGTGCTACAGTCTGGAGCCGAGCGACCGCTACGGTCGCAGGTTCGAATCCTGCCTCGGGCATGGATGTGTGTGATGTTCTTAGGTTAGTTAGGTTTAATTAGTTCTAAGTTCAAGGCGACTGATGACCTCAGAAGTTAAGTCGCATAGTGCTCAGAGCCATTTTGACCTAATGTCAGCCAATCTGATTACTACAAGTAATTTAGACTAGAAATCTCTACGCATTCCTCCATTCACATTCTCAGTCTCTCCAAAACACTCACACAACCCAAAACACGATGAAACAATAATTTTCCAAAATACTTTTAATTACATCAGAAATCTGTGGTTGTCCAGAAAATTAGGTTATGTGAACCTATCCTTTTGGTTGTAGTTTCAATTGATACTATAGATAAGCGCATTAAAGTTCCTAACTCAGTTTCACAATGCCAGCTCCGTTATTATGCGTTTCAGGTAATAATTTATAACTCCGAAAGTACTGAAGTTATTCAAATCAGATGGCTCTAAGCACTATGGGACTTAGAACTTCTTAAACCTAACTAACCTAAGGACATCACACACATCCATGCCCGAGGCAGGATTCGAGCCTGCTACCGCAGCAGCATCGCGGTTCCGGACCGAAGGGTCTAGAACCGCTCGGCCACTGTGGCCGGCACGGAAGTTATTGATTTGAAATTTTAACACTGTAGTTGTGTTATCCATAGACTGTAATATACAAAGTACGAAAAAGGTCGATTAATATTCAATTGTACTTCAAATTCCTAGAGAGTATGTGTAACATATTGCACGCAGCGTCAGACAACAGACGGCTCGCTCGGCCCAGTAGCCAGCGTCAGCTATGCCAGAATGAGAACCAAAATCTGCGCTCCTCCCGGCTCCACGGCAATCTACGCTTTCAATGTAAAATGACAATCCGCAACAATTTTCTACGTTACACGTGGTTTCACCTTCAGTGTTTACAAGGCTCACAAGTGGCTCTTCTTCTAGTTAGTAAATGCCATGGAGCACTGTTGAAACATTCTATAACTTCAACGGTCATCCCAGGCAATAATTCTGTATACATGTAAAGATCTTAGCTTCATCTCCAAGCCGGGATGTGCTCACTAGAGTAGCTGTCTGATGCTTTGCCCTCAGTTGCCGCGCTCTCTTCGTCCTCCACATTTTCCACTGACGCTCTTTCGCCTCCTCCACACAAAGGAACTTGTCTCCAGCTTTGTCTATCCTGTTGTTACATTTACCTGAGCCCCATACATGGACAGTATGTTCAAGGATTACACTATACGAGTGTCTGTGGGAGAGGATCATATTCGTTACAAAATCAAAAATAAATATAAATAACAAAATATGCACAAAATACAGGCAAAATTAAGTAAAATCGTATGGTGTGCTTGGCTGGGAAACGCCAATGGGCAGGTTCAATTGCTTAATTGGAAAAGTTTTTCCTGTCCTTCGCACACATTGGCACCTTTCCTTCGCGAAGTGTAAGAGTCGTTTGTTGCGTGCGAGATGGCTGTAATGGGTGTGTGTGTCGTGTGGTGTCATGTTTGCAGTGTATGAGGGTGAGAGAAGGGAGAGAGTGAAATCTGCTGCCGGCGCACTGCTCGCTCCTTTCGAATACCACCAAAGGGGCCACCGAGTGTAACGTTCACAGCCGATGGACAGATCAGAATCAACATTGTCAAATGCCCTCCATCCCTGAACAATGCGGAGAAGTTTGACTTTTAATCCAGGACATTGGCGCAAAGTCTGGAGATCTGAAACTCTACGCCACCATGCCGCCTCCCTTTCGTCAAATCCAAAGGGAAAAATGCTGAAACAGCAGGGCTTACCCGGGTGGTTATTCATTCAAGTAACGGTCACTCCCGACATTACTTAACTTCGGTGATCTGATGGGAACAGGTGTATTCAAAGAGCAAGACCGTTGACGATTGATAATAATTATAGATTCCATAAAGTACTTAATTGTATGATGATTCTCACATCATCAGCATAAATGAATTAGTGAGGTACAGTTTTTGGGTGGTCATGAATGCACATTTTTGTTGTGTACCTCATGATAATTGCGTCCTTTATGTATTTGTTTGCATTAAACATTTTAGCATTACAGAGGTTCAAACAGTATAAGGAGATTGAGCTGTCCGTATGCCGTCCCATGTGGTGCAATTTGGTGGTCCGAGGAGCGGCTCGCTAATCAGGTGTAAGTAGGCTGTTTGGGTTTTTATGTTGATAACGCCACGTAGCGCTCTGTATGAAAATCACTGACTGTGCTGTGTGCAGTCTGTGGCTAGTTGGACTCATTGTTGGAATAACGCTTGGGTAGTGTTGGGAAGTTGGATGTGAACAGCGCTTAGCGTTGTGCAGTTGGAGGTGAGCGTCCAGCAGTGGTGGATGTGGAGAGAAAGATGCCAGAGTTTTGAGAGATTACTATAAGCCGACGATCTGGACGTGTGCCCGCCAGAAAAAGGAAATTTGTGAAGACGAATCTAATGAATTTTTATATATATATATATATATATATATATATATATGATGACTTTTGAACATTATTAAGATAAATACATTGTTTGTTCTCTATCAAAATCTTTCATTTGCTAACTATGCTTATCACTAGTTAGTGCCTTCAGTAGTTAGAATCTTTTATTTGGGTGGCAGTATTGGCGCGCGCTGTATTGCAGTACTTCGAGTAACGAAGATTTTTGTCAGGTAAGTGATTCATGAAAGGTATAGGTTATTGTTAGTCAGGGCCATTCTTCTGTAGGGCTTATTGAAAGTCAGATTGCGTTGCGCAAAAAATATTGTGTGTCAGTTTAGTGATGATCAGAATAAGTAAAGAGATAAATGTCTGAGTACGTTCAGTTTTACTCAGCTGTCTCTGTATCAAATAACGTAGAAGTTTACCAGCACAATGATTCATAATTTTTCTAAGGGGACGTTTCATATGTCGACCCTTAGCCGAGGATACCTCACTGGAATCTCCTGATTTTTTCTTGTAGTTTGTGTAATTAGTGTAGTTTTTGTTTATTGATAGCGCGTAATCTTCTTTGTAGTTGTAGTTTTTCTTTGTTGTACTGTAAAACAGTTGTGGCATGCATGTAGACTTCCACCAAGTATTTCGCAGCCGCGCTTTCAATTAATTGGATATTATTTTCAGTGCTATGTTAATGTGTTTCCTTATTTTACTCTTCAAGTTGTCCTATTCTGTGTTATCGTGTGAAATATGGTGACAATTGGCGTGTGAAAAACGCAATACTAGGCTCCAACGTAAACTGAGAAGTGACAGTGAAGACGAGAGTAGTGTGTTAGCGCCAACGTGTAATGAATTAACTAATGTTCAACATAGTAATTTGGTAATTGTGACAGGGGAATGGAATAGGCAATAAATAATCGCGTAGACAGTGAAACAGCTAGTGAACAGGGCAGTATTGTCAATCGATCGGTCGGCAACAGCTTGCCCCAGGAACCCGAAATGACAGGACACAATCTTGCAAATACCGTAGATTCAGGTTTTGCATTCTCACCTTTTTCTCAATTAAGTCAAGACTTACTCTATGCTTTTCAAAATGCGAATATTGCCTGTGGAAATGCACTGCCGAAAAGCATAGAGGAACGTGTTGCAGACACTAATACATAGTTATTGCAATTCATGCAACGAATGGAACACAATCAGAAACTTCAAAAGTTAGACACAATGGAATAAAATCAGGAACGAACACAGCAACAGTTACAAAAGTTAGACACAATGGAACAAAATCATCAAAATTTAAACACAATCGAGCAAAACTTGAACAAACACGTGAAGATTTAACTGCTGAGTTACTTAAAATCGAATCGAAATGTAAAAAAGTCTGTAATGACGTAAAAACACCTTACACCTTACACGCAGAAAAAGTGATCGTAGGCGACGCCGAGGGTAGGTGTCAAACAGTCGTAACTTTAATTGTAAATATTAAAAGAAATAATTCGTTTTTATACACAAAATGTCATTTTAAGTCTCTCAGTCAGTGATCACGATTGTGGCGCTATTACAGTTCAATAAACTTCTAGTTTTGTTAAACAAGTCACGGGGGACACAGTTACCTGCCAATATACGAGGAGGTTCGAAACAGTATAACGTTAGATGATAGATTTTGCATCACTCACTTTACACACGATCCAGCTGAGATATTCGCGTTGCTTAAGAAAATTTAGTTCCATTTTCGAGGCACTTATTTTTAACTAATAATACAAGTATATTCACTGTAAATTTCAAGGTGGCTTGGTTCAAATGGCTCTGAGCACTACGGGACTTAACCTCTGAGGTCATCAGTCCCCTAGAACTTAGAACTACTTAAACGTAACTAACCTGACATCACACACATCCGTGCCCGAGAATTTCAAGGTGTTAATACGTACACTATAGTGGTATCCCGATTATTCGCCGGCCGCGGTGGTCAAGCGGTTCTAGGCGCTCAGTCCGGAGCCGCGCGACTGCTACGGTCGCAGGTTCGAATCCTGCCTCGGGCATGGATGTGTGTGATGTCCTTAGGTTAGTTAGGTTTAAGTAGTTCTAAGTTCTAGGGGACTGATGACCATAGATGTTAAGTCCCATTGTGCTCAGAGCCATTTGAACCCGATTATTGATCTATTAGTGATAGCTATCCTCAATTCTACCAGCTGCCTCTCTTTATTAGTAATCAACATAAAAGTGACACCGACTGCTAGTGACATCATCAGAAGGAACTGCAACACGGTATAGGTAGGAGAATGTGTAATCGGTTTCTGACGGGAGTAGCCTAAGGGCGAGCTAACGTCACTTTGTTCCCCCTTAACGAAATTGATTTGCCAAGTATGTCTATACGACTCCAAAGACACTACTAATGTACTAAACGTCTGCTTCCAAATAGTAATATTAGGAACCTGACGTGAGGTGGATGTAGCAAATTGAAGACGACACGTCACTGACACCTACGGAAAGCCACTATCAAGTTTTAAAAACCTGCTACTGCTACTTGCTGTATGAATACGCAGAAAAATGTAATTAAACCCATTTTTAAAAGAGTGGCCTGCCAGTGTGGCCGAGCGGTTCTAGGTGCTACAGTCTGGAACCGCGCGACCGCTACGGTCGCAGGTTCGAATCCTGCCTCGGGCATGGATGCGTGTGATGTCCGTAGATTAGTTAGGTTTAAGTAGTTCTAAGTTCTAGGGGACTGATGGCCTCAGAAGTTAAGTCCCATTGTGCTCAAAGCCATTTGAACCATTTTTTAAAAGAGTGAAAATGTTATGACATGGTATCGTCTTGACGAATTTCGAGAGACGGCCTAATTTTCCAAACGGTGTTAAAATCAGCCGAGAAATCAAAATTACAAAGAAATTTTTCGGTTTTCTCTCTCAGTATTCCTGAAAGGCAGCCGAGGAGAATATCTGATCACTGCAGTCTTGACGTTGCTGAGAGCTTGCTCAACTGGAATACAAGGATAACTGGTATGATAAGCAGAACCAGTTACTCCTTAGTGAGCTGCCAGGGACCAGAAGACCCTCGTGACCCAGCACCCCGCAGACAACCGTAATCAGCCTCTGAAAGCTCGTTGCTGAAGTTCAGAGTCGGCCTGTGCGTTTAAGTCGGAAACGGTGAAGTATCCAATTCAGTTGCTGGGCGCGACTGGCGAGAGGTAATTAAACGGCCGGCCACATTCGGTCGGTGCGGCTTTAAGGAAGACGAGTGAGCGCCTCGGTTCGCCTCGCCTCGGGCCACCGCACAGCGCCGCCAGCAGCGAGCAGCCCGCCAGGCCGCTTTGGAAAAGTTGTAGGCGGCGGAGGCGGAGGTGGAGGCGGACAGCCGTGGTGCGGCTAAAAAGGCTAGCAATTTGCTAAAGTGGCCAGCGGGTGTGGCGCTGCCGGCGCGGCGCGGCACGGCGACGGCAATTCCGCTAAATAATGCCGCCACAATCGCTATCATCCTCCAATCAGAACAAAGAGCGCTCCTCACAAGACCTGCCACAATGGCGAGCGCTCCATATTGTGTGCCGCGGACCCGCGCCGCTGCCGCTGCCGCTCCTGGCAACCTGCCCCGTCCCACAGACGACGTTTCTCTTCATAATAAAACGACACAATCGGCTCGCTGCTAGCCTGCGTCGACTACACGAAAAAAAGGAGGAGGAAACAGCACTCTACGAATATAAAGCTCATAGGCAATTGCATCGTTTGATTGTTCAAAATTTCAGTGTTTTTGTAAAACAAATTTCTCTACAAATGCTTCAAGTAGCTGCACGTATTACACTCCATAGCAAAACAGGCAGAGTGTATTTCTCTGCAAAAGATTCCTGCAAGTATCAAACATCGGCCTTAATTTAAGGAAGAAATTTCTGAGAATCTTCATTTGGAGCGATGGAAAAGTGAATCAGGGACTGCGAGGAAGCCGGGATACTACAGATGGATGTTGGAATTTAGTTGGGTATAACCATACGAGTATGATTAGTGCCTTGTTATTGGCATTTTGGAGTGTTTGTGTTGTAATTCGTGTGGCCAGAGTGCAAGTGGGTGGAACCCAATTTCTGTGCGAGTTGCTCTTTTTTCTTCTTTTCTGTGATATGGTCCGCCACGACTGTCTCTCGTTCGACAAAACCCGGGAACCCGGGCGTGGGAAGCGAGAACGCTACCGCACGACCACGAGCTGCGGACAGCTTAGAAGAAGACAGACATTGCAAACATTAGAAGGTATCTATTACGGGGGATTACGTATCCGGACAGTGTGGCCAAATGAAAGAATTATGTTATTAATATATGGACATCTTGGCAGAGTGAGCTAAATGTAAGAAGCCCATTATTATAGGGGGAGGAATTGAGTAAGCTGTTGCTATAAGATATCACTAATGATTCACTATAATGGCCGCCAGATGCCTGAGAATCAATGAATAATGAAAAAATAATGGAACGTACCTTATGACGTGTAAGTTGATCGGAGGCTGTCTGATATGAAAGAAGATTGGCACCGCGGAATTGCCATAAGATTCAGCGTCCGTCAAATACAAGTATGGCTGATGGCCTTGGTTAACAAATATTCGAGTGACATGGGATTAATTAACTGCCGAAAGGATGTAAAAAAAGATTCGATTACTTTACATTTATGTTACAAAGATCTACACACATGGCAAAAGCTAAACATGGTAAACGTCTTCATTCAAAAATAATAAGAAAAACATGAAGTGTTAAACTGTCTCAGTTACAAGTATCACACGTACTGTGAGTCCGCAAGGAACTGGGAAACAAGAGGCGTTACTTCCAGAGCTAGCGACTGAATCGACTTTAAATGATGTGGCAGAAATAACTGCGTTACCCATAGTGTTAAAGAGATGCACCATGATTAATATGTGCATCAAGCGAGTTAACGAAGAATTCATGGTAACTCAGGATTTGCTGTAACACACTGAGTCGCTAATCGCGAAAGAATTGAAATAAAAAGTTAAGAACCACAACTTCATCTGCGAAACGACTTTTATTTGGGCACGTGCTAATTTATCTTTGTGCAAGAAAACACAATACTTTTGCTGCGGCCTCGGCTCTCAATCAACAACTCCTCTCCACCCATCTCAGAACGGAGTCTTCTTTCTACCAATCTCTGAAACGGAATGTTCTCTCCACCACTCTCCGGAACAGAATGTTCTCTGCAGTGCTCCCCTGAACAGAATGTTCTCTGCGCCTCTCTCCCAAACCGAATGTTCTCTGTCCTTTTTTGTTTCTAAAACTCTTGTATCTCATAAAAATTAATTCTGCCAAAGATTCCTTTCAGCCTATCAGGGCTCGTGGTTGTTTGTTTCACCTATTGGAAGAGATTAAATTTTCCACACGACATCCATAGCCGGCCGAAGAGGCCGAGTGGTTCTAGGCGCTTCAGTCTGGAGCCGCGCGACCGCTACGATCGCAGGTTCGAATCCTGCCTCGGACATGGGTGTGTCTGATGTCCTTAGGTTGGTTAGGTTTAAGTCGTTCTAAGTTCTAGGGGACTGATGACCTAAGCTGTTAAGACCCATAGTGCTCAGAGCCATTTTAACCGACATCCATTCTCACATAAGTCCAGGAAACATTCACGCCACGTATTTGAAGCCAATGAGAGCGTCTTGGAGTTAGCCTATGAGACACGAGCAAACGCTCGTTTCTCCATACCATCCTGCTTATTTTTCGAAAGTCTCAGCTCACCCAACGGTTTGGGTAAACACCTTGTGCGTCGGTATATCTGTAGTATATCTGTTAGTTGCGTAACTTCCTACTTAATCATCAGGCTATTAGCCTTCAACTGGCACCAGTAGTTGGCTTGGAGGAGTAAACGGTCGTCAGTTCCTGAACTGTCGTTTCTGAGCTGGAGCCGTTGAGTCTGAAAGAGGCGTGTCTCAACCGTTATTCAGTGAAGTGTCCTCCCAGGTGCATATCGTTGACAACGGACCGTAACGAGCCCCTACCGGGCTTGTAAAGTGACTGCCTTGGGCAGGGGATCCACTACATACTTTACAAGTAATTGAGTAAGTTGTGTGCAAAGTTACTCTGTGACGATGAGGTTGACACGGAAGACAAATTCCTGAACTGTGGTTTCTGGGCTGGAGCCATTGAGTCTGAAAGAGGCGTGTCTCAACCGTTATTCAGTGAAGCGTCCTCCCAGGTGCATATCGTTGACAACGGACCGTAACGAGCCCCTACCGGGCTTGTAAAGTGACTGCCTTGGGCAGAGGCTCCACTACATACCTTACAAGTAATTGAGTAAGTTGAGTGCAAAATTACTCTGTGACGATGAGGTTGACACGGAAGACAAATTCCTGAACTGTGGTTTCTGGGCTGGAGCCATTGAGTCTGAAAGAGGTGGGTCTCAACCGTTATTCAGTGAAGTGTCCTCCCAGGTGCATATCGTTGACAACGGACCGTAACGAGCCCCTACCGGGCTTGTAAAGTGATTGCCTTGGGCAGAGGCTCCACTACATACCTTACAAGTAATTGAGTAAGTTGAGTGCAAAACTACTCTGTGACGATCGGGTTGACACGGAAGACAAATTCGTGGCGAGCCACTTCAAACCAGTCAGAGACATTGAATTTTTGAGTTGATATTCTGTACTAATGTAAGAGGCATTGCAGTTGTGTAAATGAATATATGATCCTTTCCAAACATAGGACATCATCGTCAAATATTACGATATATCATAGCATCTGTGATACTCATATGTTTGTAAGCTCTTTGTATGTATCAAAACATGTGGTGCGTGGTTGAAATGATCTCAGCGACAAATCTAAAGTGTACAGTGAGAACTATTTACGTGTGCAACAACGAGGATGCAGTGGGAATGCATTTACATCTGTTGGACGAATGTTATAAAAACAAACACTCGAAACCAACGTTTCACGTAAGTCACATGCAACGAAAATCTGTAACGCTACCATCTGTGTGTGGCGTGTTTATAATTATGTTTTATTTATATTTTAGGACAATTAATATGTAAAAACACACCAAATGTCATAAAGAAAGCGTGTAAACCGTCTGAGGATGAATCACAACGATTCGACACCGGTAACGGTTTACTTTGAATAAAGGAACTGAAACTAAATTTGTGGCTGGTTGCTGTCCTAACACCATCAACATTTGTCTTCAAACAACAGCCACGGCCTCCATCATGTCATCATATGGCAAAATTGCCTTTCTCATTAGTGTATTTCGTACCATGCTTTAGGCTGTGCCAGTGTAGCAAGGAATACAATTGTGGTTAATGTATGATGGCGCACCAGCATACTTTCGTCACAGTGTGTGCGAACATCTGACATAGACATTTCAGGACCACTTGATTGGTTGGTGGGAGGGGAGGGGGCGCCACAATTTGGCCTTCTGGTTCCCAAGTCCTCAATCCCCCACACTTTTGGTAATGGGGACTCTCGAAGGAATTGGTCTTCGCCACGCCAATCAACATTGTGTAGACACTATAGGGTCGCATCTTCAGTGTGTGCCAGCAGGTACAACAACCGGGTGGACTTCGAAGGGTGTGTCATTCCATATGCCGGAGGGCAGAGGGGTGCACTGTCACGAATGGACGCCACGTTGAACACCTCCTTACACCTCAAATGGCTCTGAGCACTATGGGACTTAACATCTGAGGTCATCAGTCCCCTTAGAACTACTTAAACCTAACTAACCTAAGGACATCACACACATCCAAGCCCGAGGCAAGATTCGAACCTGCGACCGGAGTGGTCGCACGGTTCCAGAATGAAGCGCCTAGAACCGCTCGGCCACAACGGCCGGCCCTTACACCTCCTTAAACATTTGTTTATCGCACTCAGAAAGCATGTATTTCCGGACCCTTATTGGACTACTTTTTCTTGTTTCGGAGAGTACTACCACCTCTCAAAGTGTTCGACACTTTTTAACACTATATATATATATATATATATATATATATATATATATATATATATATATATATATATATATATATATATACGGTGATTCAGCTGCCCCTACCCATGGGTTTTATGCAACCTGTAATGCCTCCAAATGCCAGGTGGAATATTTTCATATTCTCTCGTTCGCATGCGCAAATACAGTAAAAAATGAAACGGATCTTTTTGTAGGAAACTTGATATAGTTAAATTTTCTACTGGAATACGTTTTCGCTAAAGGCCGTAGTTTTCGGATTATTCAAGAAAAACGACCTACAAACGTGTGTTTCTTGAATAACTCGAAAACCGTGGTCTCCAAGGAGATCTATCTCTTTTTCTCTATTTCTGTAGGAAAAATAGCTTGCGCATAGCGAGCGAAAGATTATGAAAATCTTCCACATGGTATCTGAAATTGTTGCAGGTTGTATAAAACCCATAGTTAAGGGCAGATGAATTACGCTGTATTTATACTGTATATTACATATTAGAAATTAACTTTATTTCTGTCGTTATCACATATGATATACATATTCGAAACATACATAATTTTAACACGCTCATTATTACATGTGATTCAATGAAAGTCTCCTCTTGTGTTACCTGCAGAAAATATCCGACACTTTCTCAGTGTCCATCTTTGATGCAATATCTTGATGGATATGTATCAGAACCAATCCATTTAAAGGATCTTCTGTCTTGTGCTGCGAAGATACGTCTTCAGACAAAAAATCCCTCTGTAATGCTGGTTGTTACTGAAATCTGCATAACTGACACAAGACTCTAACATGTGGCAGCACCGTTGTACCGTTGCTCTTTTGTAGGCCTCTGCTGGAGACTTATTCATATTTTCGTCCATTTGTTGCCGAATTTGTAGCTCTGCCTTCAAAGCTACAAATCAAGGGAAATCCCCTTTTTATGGTTCAGCACTTTTCAAAACATGTTCTGTATCTTCATCACTCAAGTTTTGCGACTACAATATCTGTAGATGTCCGATTCTTTGTAGCTGAGTCGTAGGGGGTCTTAATGACATTTCGTTTAACAAATGAAGGAGAAAATATATGAGCAGTGACACACGGTAATATTCTTCTACAGACTGTGTCAGAAAATTGGGTCTGTCGGTCTGTTAGAAGGATATCTGTACATTCCTACATAAACAAAGTGCCACTTGTAAGCATTTTCGAAGTGTCTACTTATTTATATATTCAATTAACTTTCTGCGGCTTCGTTCGCATAACAGTAGTATTGTTATCGGAGTAGCACAGCTCGGGATGTGCGCCGTCCTCTCCGCTGCCCCATCGCACGAAGACAGGTGTTACACGTTTAACGTCTTCGTATGTCTATGGCATCACAGCTCCGACACGAATGCATCGATTTCAATGCAGCTTTTTTTCATTTATTTTGAGGCTAGTTTTAAGATAATCGTCTACATACAGTAAAGACTTTGTCGGTTAATGTGATGTCACACTAAAAATTAGATCTCAAAAATATCTACAAAAAATTCTGCGAGAGCATACATTTATCTTTCATGGTTCACACACAATCACGATTTTGGTGATGCCTTTCAGATTCGCTGCGTCAGGTGCAATCAAAAGACAAAAATGATAATTATGGGTGAATCGTAACAGATAAGCATATGCTGTTGTGGACTTTCGTGTAGTTCTTTTCGAGATCTACAGTTTCGTAATTTCCAATTTGACGTACCTCTTTTCACCTGCGCAACGTATTGCAAAAGAGAGCATTGCGAAATTGCCAACAAACATTTTGTTGCCTTGATTCACTATTATTGACTATTATAACTCCTGCCTATTTATTTAATTTTTTTAGTGGCATACGTTCTTTCTCAGGGCTCAAACTGTCTCCGTACCAAACTTCATCAAATTCGCTTCAGTGGTTCAGCCGTGAAAAGGTCACAGATAGGAAGAGATACTTCCACATTGTCAGTGTTGGTTAGTACCTTATGGATTAATCACTGTTGCTTTGAACAAGAAGTGAAACGCTGTTTTTGCTATTGTCGTCTTCAGTCCGAAGACTGGTTTGATGCAGCTCCCGATGCTGCTCTATCCTGTGCGACGCTCTTTATTTGCAAACTCCCCCCGTCGGAGGTTCGAGCCCTCCCTCGGGCATGGGTGTGTGTGTGGTCCTTAGCGTAAGTTAGTTTAAGTTAGATTAAGTAGCGTGTAAGCCTAGGGACCGATGACCTCAGCAGTTTGGTCCCATAGTCCTTACCACAAGTTTCCAAATTTCATTTACAAATAACTGCTGCAACCTGCATATTTCTGAGTCGGCTTACTGCTTTCACCTCTTGGTCTCCTACGATTTTTTACCCCGTGCACTTCCTTCCAGCACTAAATGGGTGATCCCTTGATGTCTCAGAATGTGTCCCATCATCCGATCCCTTCTTTTGGTCAAGTTGTGCGACAAATTTTTTGTCTTTCCAATTCTATTCTGTACTTTCTCATTAGTTACGTGATCGACCCATCTAATCTTCAGCATTCTTCCGTAGTACTACATTTCGAAAGCTTCTCTTTTTATCTAAATTGTTTATCGTCCATGTTTCACTTTCATACATGGCTACGCCTCAAACAAATATCTTCATAAAGACTTCCTAACACTTAAATCTATACTCAGTGTTAACAGAGTTTCTCTTCTTGCCATTGCCAGTCTACATTTAATAACCTCTGTACTTCGGCCATCATTAGTTATTTTGCTGCCCAAATAGCAAAACTCTTCTACTCCATTAAGTGGGTCGTTTGCTAATCTGATTCCCTTAGCATCACCTGATTTAATTCGACAACATTCTATTATCCTTGATTTGCTTTTGTTGATTTCCATATCTGCCTTTCAAACCACTGTCCATTCCGTTCACCTGCTCTTCCGAGTCCTTTGCTGCCTCTGACAGGACTACAATGTCATCGGCAAACCTCGAAGTTTTTATTTCTTCTCCCTGAACTTTAATTCCTGCTCTAAATTTTTCTGTGGTTTCCTTTACGGCTTGTTCAGTGTACAGATTGAATAACATCGGGAGTAGGCTACAACCCTCACTCCCTTCTCAACCAATGTTTCTCTTGCATGCCTGTCGACTCTCATTACTGCCCTCTGGTTTCTGTAAAAGCCGTAAACAGCCTTTCGCTCCCTGTATTTTACCTCTGCTATCTTCATGGTTTGAAGATTTCAAAAAGAGTATTCCAGTCACTGTTGTCAAACGCTTTCTCTGAGTGTACAAATGCTGTAATGGTAGATTTGCCTTTCCTTAGCGCTGTATCATGACTGAAATACGCTGGTTCCTGATAAAAATGTCAAACAGAACACAATGTACTATCTGCCAACAAGAGGACTTCGGCGAAATGTCAAGGCGCATCGTACAGCAAATGTACTGACTGTCAAAAACCTGACGATGATGAAAATCGAAACGTGTAGCTTCAGGTAAAGCTGTCTATAGTAGCTGGTGACAGTGCTATTTCTTACCAAATAGGGAAAGAATACAAAGAGATCAAATACTTACCAAAAATATCTTAAAGTGTGACGCTGTACGCAGCCCTAGAAATTTACAAATTTTACGCGATGTAAGAGATTTAACTTCACTTGCATCGCGGTTGGAACCTACACAATAGCTCATTTATCTGCTGCGCAATCACGAAACGATGAACGACGTCATCGTTTATCGTACTTTTATCGTAAGTTCTCACAAAAGAGAAACAAGAAGTAATGAAACGAAGGTATATCATTACGAGGCACACTTACGTTACGTTATTTCCAGGCTTTCCGCATTTTTTAAACTCAGAATCACATGCTGTCCGTAAGTAATGATAGTGATTATGTCGAGATTCAGTCTCTCTCGCTCTCTCTCTCTCTCTCTCTCTCTCTCAGTCCAATCCCCCGTCTCTCTTTCTCTCTCGAACTAAGTGGGGGGGGGGGGGGGGGCTGAATCTGTCCTTACAACTGTTGAGACCTTCAGTGGGACGTTTCTTGGATGGTTCGAAGTTTCATCCGTATAAACTGCGGGTGGTTCAAGGGGCAAACATACTCTCTAAATGCACTGACATTCTTACAATGATTAACCAGAGATAACAGTTTCTCAAGTAACTACCAATGTCCCATGAAGCCAAGCTTTCCATGATTAGAGTTGTTAAAAAAAAGCGCTCGGATGAAAAAGGGTGTAAGAGACGGATGTAGTCTTTCCCCCCTACTGTTCAATCTGTGCATCCAAGAAGCAATGATGGAAATAAGAGAAAGGTTCAGGAGTGGAATCAGAATTCAAGGTGAAAAGATATCAATGACACGATTTGCTGATGACTTCGCTATCATTAGTGAAAGTGAAAAGCCGCGCGGGATTAGCCAAGCGGTTAAGGCGCTACAGTCATGGACTGTGCGGCTGGTCCCGGCGGAGGTTCGAGTCCTCCCTCGGGCATGGGTGTGTGTGTTTGTCCTTACGATACTTTAGGTTAAGTAGTGTGTAAACTTTGGGACTGATGACCTTAGCAGTTAAGTCCCATAAGATTTCTCACACATTTGAACACATTTTTTGAAAGTGAAAAAGAATTACATGATATGCTGAATGGAATGAATAATCTAATGAGTGCATAATATTGGTTGAGAGTAAATTGAAGAAAGACTAAAGTAATGAGAAGTATCAGAAATGAGAACAGCGAGAAACTTAACATCAGGATTGATGGTCACGAAGTAGATGAAGTTAAGGAATTCTGCTACCTAGGCAGCGAAATAACCGATGACGGACGGAGCAAGAAGGGCGTAAAAAGCGGACTAGCACTGGCAAAAAGGGCATTCCTGGCCAAGATAAGTCTACTAATATCAAACATAGACCTTAACTTGAGGAAGAAATTTCTGAGAATGTACGCCTGGAGCACAGCGTTGTATGGTAGTAAAATATGGACTGAGGGTAAACCGGAACAGAAGAGAATCGAAGCGTTTGAGATGTGGTGCTACAGACAAATGTTGAAAATTAGGTGGATTGATAAGGTAAGGAAGAGAATGTTCTGTGCGGAATCGGAGAGGAAAGGATTATGTGGAAAACACTAACAAGGACGAGGGACAGGATGATAGGACATCTATTAAGACATCATGGAATGACTTCCATGCTACTAAAGGGAGCTGCAGAGGGCGGAAACTATAGAGGAAGACAGAGATTGGAATACGTCCAGCAAATAATTTAGGTCGTAGATTGCAAGTGCTAGTCTGAGATGAAGAGGTTCGCACAGGAGAGGAATTCGCGGCGGACCGCATCAAACGAGTCAGAAGACTGATGACCCAAAAAAAAATGAAAAAATAAAAATGCGTTTCATTATTGGTCCCAGGTAAACACACAACAGTTACACGAAAAGCCGAAAGCAAGTCCAGATGTTGTGCACTTGGCATGTATGGAGTTACTGACCCCCAATTTTTTGAGGATGAGGTCAGACGTGTACCAATAGTGAATTCTGACCGCTACTGCAAAATGTTACAGAATTTCCTCATTCCGGAATCGCAGCGAAAATGGTTGCCCCATAACATTTGTTTCAATAGGATTGTGCATCGTTTAACAAAGCACACCAAAGTACAGTCACGCAACAGCAAATACTTCCAAACCGTGCGATATTTCTGTTTGTGGATGCGACGTGGACATACAGTTCCCTAGATTTAACAGCTCCAGATTACTTCCTTTGGGGTTACCAGAAGGAAAGAGTCTTTGATCTTTTCCAATCGTCTGCAGACAGTTGCTGAATTTCAGTCTGCCATTCAACGTGAAAGCAGGCACCATTGCGCAGGATACGTTAAACTGTGTTGTGGAAGCCTTCCCGCGTTGACTTAGCCAGTGTATCCAGAAGTTATAATTTTCAAGGTGCAGTGCGTTCTACCGATGTGTATTACATACTGTACTAATTTATGTACTTTGTAGCGATAAAGAAATTTTGCAATATCACGAAGAACTTTGCCGCCTACGGGGCGCATGGTATTGTATATATTGGTGTGCAAAACTTAAGGTCTACAGTAACTTTCTCATGATGTGTCAGTGCGAAGTAACATAGGTCGACGAAATCCGGCCTTTACATAAAAGGAACTGCTACAGTAAGCCTACAGTACGTGAAGTAGCTGAACAAAATACGCAATTAGACGAATAGAAAGGACACTTTTACTCAGAGACAATAACTGCACTGAAGTCAGTCGATGTCAGTAGAGTCAGGGTGGTCACGTTGACATTACAAAAGGCAGGCCAAGGTTCTTAGGTGTGAAATCTCCGTGGACGGCAACGCGTGCTCTGAGGCTAGTTAAAAGGTTGGTAAGGAGTTCATATTGTAGGGCATTCCACACGCATGACCTCCAGATCTCTGAGCACGGTACATTCACCCGTCGTCGTTTTTGTGGCCTGTGCCCCTTCCCTATGTGCGTCTTTTCAGAGGCGGATTCGGTCTTGACTTGATTTTCATGGATGACAATGCGCGACTGCGCCCAACAACGCAGGCGGACATGTTCTGGGAACGAGAGAACGTTGACGAATGGATTGCCCTGCCCGTTCCCCCGATTTAAATAACACCGAGCAGATGTAGAAAGTGTTGGGGAGACGTACTCCAGCACGTCCACTTGCAACAACGCCCATCTAGCAGTCGTTAACGGCGTAGATGGAGGAATGAAAATGCCGTGCCACAAGAACCACTTGCCAACCTTGTGGGCAGCATGGGAGCAGAACATTGCAGATTAGATTAGATTGGAATAGATTAGTACTTGTTCCATAGATCATGAATACGACACTTCGTAAGGATTGGAACGTCTCAGGTTAATACGAGTCTATATAAGATATTACATTACACAAAATATTACATGAATATTGGGGTGGGGGTGGGGAAATTACCCACTTACTATATCCAAAAATTCATCTAATGAGTAGAAGGAGTTGCCATTCAGAAATTCTTTTAATTTCCTTGTAAATGCTATATGGCTATCTGTCGGACTTTTGATGCTATTAGGTAAGTGACCAAAGACTTCGTGTTAGCATAATTTACCCCCTTCTGAGCCAAAGTTAGATTTAACCTTGAGTAGTGAAGATCATCCTTTCTCCTTTTGTTGTAGCCATGTACTCTGCTATTACTTTTGAATTCGTTCGGATCGTTAATAACAAATTTCATAAGTGAATATATATATATATTGTGAGGCTACAGCGAAGATCCCTACCTCTGCAGGATGATCTTGGATGAGCTGCAGCAATTATTCTGATTACACGCTTTTGTGCAATGAACACTCTTTTACTCAATGATCAGTTACCCCAGAATATGATGCCATACGAAAGCAGAGAATGAAAATGGGCGTGGTAAGCTAATTTACTGAGATGTATATTGCCAAAATTTGCAATGACCCTAATAGCATAAGTAGCTGAACTCAAACGTTTCAGCAGATCTTCAGTGTGGTTTTTTTTTTCCATTTCAACCCCTCATCAATGCATACATCTAGAAATTTTGAATATTCTACCTTAGCTACCGTTTCTGATTGAAGTCTATATTTATTAATGGTGTTATTCCATTTACTGTGTGGAGCTGTATACACTGTGTTTTGTCAAAGTTTAATGAGAGTCCATTTGCAGAGAACGACTTAATGATTTTCTGAAAAACATCGTTCACAATTTCATCAGTTAGTTCTTGTCTGTTGGGTGTGATAGCTATACAGCAGAGCACGCACTGCTTCTATACGGCAATGATCACACGCCCTTTTAAGAACAATGTCCCGCCATTTGTAATGTCCTAGGGAGCGGTGTCTTCAGTGTAATTATTACGTTTGAATAAAAGTGTCATTTCTGTTAGTCTCATTGCGTATTTTCTTCAGCTACCTTCTGTACTGTGCTGTAGCAGTTCTTTGTATACAGGGTGGCCAGAGACAGTCTGAAAAGCTTCTAAGGGTGTTTCAGGATAGGCTGCGCTGAGAAATAGTTGCTAAGAAAAAAACTCGATAAGTTACGCCATTTCCGACCTGATTAGCATTGAAGTTAGCAAATCAGGCCGTTGCACGCGCAAATTCAAGCGGCCCACCACAGACGGTGTCGCCAAATGTGTTCATCGTTTAATTTCCTAAAACCGAAGAAGAGAACGATCCAAAGTTGGACATGAGACGATGGTAAGGATCAAACCCGAGCCAAAGGCTATGTCTTCTCGTCCACTATGACAACAACTGGCACTAATTGTATCTGGCAGTCCACTTGAATTTGCGCGCACAACTGCCTGACTGGTTAACTTCACTGCTAATTAACTCAGAAACCGCGCATCGTATCGCATTTTTTTCTGAACTATTATTTCGCCACAGAACCTTTCCTACACTACCTTTGCAAGATTTAGTGTAAGTTACTTTCGCCCATATGTTCTGTACTGCAGTGTAATTAAGTTGACGATTTTATAAGAATAATGTTAGTGTTCAGTGAGAATTACAACCTGCACATCGCAGTGGCTTTGGTGAGCGCTGCAGGCTATACTTCGTGCAGCATTAGTTCGTCATATCGCCGGTTTTAGTACACATCTGGTCGACTGCCGTTCACAGCGACTAAAAACCCGAAGCTGTACTACATCTCGTGTGGTGGTTATGGTGCCATAATGAAATAACTGAACGAATAATGGGTGTAATGACCGTCTTTAAAACTGTATCGAGTGTCTTGTTGACCACGGTAGCATCAAGTTCAGTTTTCAAGAAACCCGTTAACACTTTTCATCATACGGCATATCAGTTTACATATCTAGCGGTAGTAAACCCAGTTGAAGTGTTTCTGAAAATAATTAATAATAGTAGAGTTATGCTTATCACTTGATGGCCTACGAAGAAGTTTATTCCATTTATGGTTATTGTGCTAATTTTGATGAACTGGTTACAGAGCTATGAGAAAATATTTAAACTATGAGAAAGTTTGAAGGTTATATTTGATTTTAAGATACTTCGACGAGATACACTTACAAAACAGTATTTTCGTGTTTCAAAGAACGAAGTGAATTGTACACTATATGTGCGTGAAAGGTTCGCTGAAAATAACTAGAGGGTACATAAATGTTGAAAACTTTTAAATTCAAGTATAACTGCTGGCACAGAATCCAGCACGTCACCGTCTGATCAAATATCATCGTTGGCTACCTGGGGCAACGATGAAAATAAACAACTGAACGATACGAGAGCTTCTGGCAGTGACTGCAGAACGTAATTTAGCTTTCTTCTCACACTCTTTTTCAAATGCGGCGAACCTGAAAACATTCACACCATTAATGATATACAGTCAGGAAGCATCAGAAGAAGTTACAGAGACAGGACAGCACACAATCCATTATTTGCCAACGTGTAAAAGAGACTAGTTTTACCACAGCTGTATTAAATTACTAGCTGCAGCCACCGATTTTGTATTATCGTTTGAAGATGGTAGTTCAATTATCCGCTACCCTGTAAGCAATGATCAAATGGTTCAAATGGCTCTGAGCACTATGCGACTTAACTTCTAAGGCCATCAGTCCCCTAGAACTTAGAACTACTTAAACCTCACTAACCTAAGGACATCACACACATCCATGCCTGAGGCAGGATTCGAACCTGCGACCGTAGCGGTCGCTCGGTTCCAGACTGTAGCGCCTAGAACCGCTCGGCCGGCAAGCAATGATCTTTAATCTTTTACTGCCTGAACTATCAAAAATACAAATTTTTTCAGTTTTTAGCAGATGCAGCAGTAAATTATAAAAAAACAACAATGAACTTCACTCGGAATTTTTATTGAATTGTTTTTACTGTTTTAGAAATGTGGTACTTTTGAATACCATCTGACTAGCTAGTGGCTGGCACATCCTAAAAATAACAAAACAAAATATGTTAAAATGCACTAAGACTACAAATTAGTGAATATTAGGAACTTAATTATGAGTTACCAAATGAAATTCAATAAAACAAACTTTTTTCATTGCAGCAAAGAAATACTCCACAAAATGAGCATTTTGTATGTGGTTTAGATTGAACCTTTCTTTTACTACATACCTCAAATCTTCCCCTGTTTGTTGCAAAAGCGACAAGGTGATAACCATTGCTGCTCTTGGACTTATGTGCTTTGAATTTGTCGGAATCATCAGGCTTTGAAGATCATTTCTCCTAAACTGTAGCAGTGGAAATCAGTCCGGCAGTTCACAGTACAGTACATAAGACTACAAATTATGTTTCCATCCTGCCCCGGAACAGGCAATGCCACCACTTTTTGAATATCCTTCCCATATCACAATTGTAGTCCTTAACTACAGGGGTACTGAATGTTTATTTGGGTGCCATTTTGCTGTTTTCTGGACATACAAGGTACCTATGCTCCATGGTAATTGAAAACGAGACGCACCGTTTCGTTTTCTTTGGGCAAAAATTCTGGAAAATGATAAACTGTAATGGAAATCGCATCTTTTTTCCTTAGAAAGTGAAAGGGCTGATGGAAAACCTTGATGTTGATCCTTGACAGTGCCACAAGCTAAAGTTTTCTATACTTTTAGCCTTTCAAGCTCAGCAGTTGAAGTAAAAAGTTATCAAAGTGTAGTCTCCTCCTTTCGCCCCAAATCATCTCTGACAAACCTGAAACTATTCTTTCATCTACTGTGTAATTTTTAAATACTCTTTCAGAGTTTCATGTCTCCGTTTACAAATATCAAAGGAACAATGTAGTAAATGAAAATCACCTGTTTGCTTTTGTTCCACAGTATTACTTTTATTGTGTTAATCGGTTTTCGGCTTACAAGGCCATCTTCAGACATTTACTGAGTCAGTAAATGCCTGAAGATGGCCTTGTAAGCCGAAAACCAGTTAACACAATAAAAGTAATATTGTGGAACAAAAGCAAATTGGTGCTTTTCATTTATTATGATGTTGTTCTACCAAGAACCGACAGAATATTTTGTGAACATGAACAATGTAGTGTTTCTCGTCAGCAATACACCACAGTTTTTGCCGTCATACACTAGCTTAATTGTATGTTTCACAACGAGAAGTGGTCAAAAATATTATAGAAAAATTGTAATAGTGCCAACACTAAAAGGAAGCCAACCTTTATGCATGCAGATCAACAAAGTTAGTAAAATATGACGAAAAACCCCAAAGATAGCAACAAACTCAGCTAGTGTAGCAGTGTACGAAATAGGCACACATCGTCAGACAGTACTCTAAAGTAACACACGGTTCTCTGTTTATTTCATAAATATAAACTACAGATTTAACAAAGTAGGTGCGCGAAAAGAAAATAGTGGTTAACCTACATCATATCAACGTTGGTAAACCGGAAAATAACAAATAATTGAACGACAATATACAAAGGACGTTCAAAAAGTTTTGCACAGTCGTCTCTAATTTTTAAATTTTTTGCAGGAGGAGAATGAATTATTTTGTGAACACACTTGGAACATTTAGCTATACATTGAGCCTACTCAGTGTAGCCTCCATCAGCTATGACGCATCTGGCCCAACGTTCTTTCCATGATGTAAATGGGCTTTGGTAAAATTCTGGGGACTGACCTTTACACCATAGCTTGACACAGGAAATAAGGTATTTCTCACTATCAAATATTTTACCGCGCAGGTGGGCCTTCAGACGACCAAAGAGGTAAAAATCAGAGGGAGCCAAGGCCGGACTGTAAGGAGGATGAGGAACAATTTTCCAACCCATTTTCCTGATTTTCTCCTGCACCATAAGGGCTGTATGGGGTTTGGCATTGTCATGGTGTAGTCTGATGAGCTGACCCTGAAGCTGTGATCTGCGGGTCTTGAAGGCACGTCGCAGTTTGTCCAGTGACAAACAGTAACGGTCCCAATTGTGGAGCCAGGTTCCAAAAAGTCAATGAAAATGGCACCACACTGATATCAGAAGAAGGAGAGCATCACCTTTCGGCCTGCTGTTCGTGAAAGTCTTGGTTTCTTCTTCCAAGGGGAACCCGGATGACGCCACTCCATGGATTTGGTTTTGCTCTCATGTTTGGACAAAAACAACCATGTTTCATCCTGGGTAATGACGCCGTCAAAACACTGTTTCCACTCTTCAGTAAAAGTCTTCATGAGACCCTCATAGTTTTCGTTTCTCTTGTCAGTAATCTAGGTATCCAATGTGCACAGATTTTTCTGTACCCGAGTGACTGTACCAGTGATACTACACTACCCAATGACAAACGAGTCATTTCAGCAAGCTGTCTCTCATTTTGGATTATTTGATCATTGGTCTCCTTATTCACATCACTCCCTGCCGTCGATGGTCTACCGCTTCGTGGATTGTCCAGTAGAGAGAAATCACCTTATTTAAACCTCTGCAACCACCGCTGGATACTGCTGCGACCTACTGTGTCCTCCCCATAAACAGGGAGAAACTTCCTGTGAATCTATGTGTCAGTGTCATCGCAGATCTTGAAGAGGAACTCTATCACCAGTCGTTGTCGCAACCTGACATCTACTTCACTGTCCATTATGGCTCACCTGTAAATAAATAAAAATACTTTTATTTACCAACTTACAGCTAAATGTTCCAAGTATGTTCACAAAAAATTTCATTCTCCTACTGCAAAAAATAAAAAGTTAGAACGACTGTGCAAAACTTTTTGAACGCCCTTTGTACACAACAAATTTGCTATGTCCAAAGCCGCTCTTCAGCTATCACCAGACAGACGTATTTTTGGAACAGCAAACTAGATATGCAGGGTGTTAAGTGTTCCCAACTAATGCAACGCATGTACTTAAACGTAACATCTGCCCAGAATGTGGAATTTATACAGGGTGTTACAAAAAGGTACGGCCAAACTTTCAGGAAACATTCCTCACACACAAATAAAGAAAAGATGTTATGTGGACATGTGTCCGGAAACGCCTAATTTCCATGTTAGAGCTCATTTTAGCTTCGTCATTCCAACGTAATCAGACTAAATTTTCACAATCAACATGTGTGGGCTGACGAGAATCCGCAGGCAATTGTGCAATCACGTCATCAACACAGATTTTCTGTGAACGTTTGGGCAAGCATTGTTGGTGATGTCTTGATTGGGCCCCATGTTCTTCCACCTACGCTCAATGGAGCACGTTATCATGATTTCATACGGGATACTCTACCTGTGCTGCTAGAACATGTGTTTTTACAAGTACGACACAACATGTGGTTCATGCACGATGGAGCTCCTGCACATTTCAGTCGAAGTGTTCGTACGCTTCTCAACAACAGATATGGTGACCGATGGATTGGTAGAGGCGGACCAGTTCCATGGCCTCCCACTCTCCTGACCTCAACCCTCTTGATTTTTATTTATGGGGGCATTTGAAAGCTCTTGTCGACGCAACTCCGGTACCAAATGTAGAGACTCTTCGTGCTCGTATTGTGGACGGCTGTGATACAATACGCCATTCTCCAGGGCTGCATCAGCGCATCAGGGATTCCATGCGACGGACGGTGGATGTATGTATCCTCGCTAACGGAGGACATTTTGAACATTTCCTGTAACAAAGTGTTTGAAGTCACGCTGGTTCGTTCTGTTGCTGTGTATTTCCATTCCATGATTAATGTGATTTGAAGAGAAGTAATAAATGAGCTCTAACATGGAAAGCAAGCGTTTCCGGACACATGTCCACGTAAAATATTTTCTTTCTTTGTGTGTGAGGAATGTTTCCTGAAAGTTTGGCCGTACCTTTTTGTAACACCCTGTATGTGTAATAGGAATAAACAGGAATCGAAAGAGGTGTACTTAGAAGTACGAACAGACGACAAAGAGTTAAACAACAGCCAGTTTGTAAACACCTTATAAATTGTCGTGCGATTGGAAAGAAAGTGATGATCGCCCCGTAACCTTTCATCTGGATACGCAGCCTCCACGTAAGAAAGGTGCGAACACCGCTGTTAGTTAAGCACCCCTCGAAGCTGAATTAGGCAGGGAGTGACTGCTGCTCTCACAGTGCTGCACACACACACACACACACACACACACACACACACACGTGTACGACCAGAGCCGGCTGCAATCACGTTTAGTGACGTAGCGAGCCGGAGCCACTGTGTCTCGCTGTGTGCTCTGTGGAAGCGGGCGCGCTTTAAGCAGCAGCGGCAGCGGACGAGATATCACGGCACAGTGCGTTTTATTGCGGCGAAACGCGGGCTGAATGCAAGGAGCGCCGCGCCGGCACAAAGCTGGCCGAGATCAAACAGCGCCAGCTGCCGCGCCGCCGTGGCCGGGTCCCAGGTCCGACCAGCAGCAGTAGCAGAACCCGCCGGCGCTCACCTCTCACCACGGCCCGCATTGTCGGTCACACAATGGCGCCGCTGGGAGATTAGTAAACATTATGTAATCGCTCGCCGCCGCCGCGCTGCGGGGTGGTCCTGCTACCTGCGCACCCGCTGTTTACTCGCCGCCCTCGCCTTATTTGGACTTCTGCTCGCATCGTTCCTCAAAACACTCCACCGCCCCGCGAATGTCGGATCGCCCGTGAACGCGCGGTTTCGTTTTCTACATCTACATCTATACTCCGCGAGCCAACTTACGGTGTGTGGCGGAGGGTACTTATTGTACCACTATCTGATCCCCCCTTCCCTGTTCCATTCACGAATTGTGCGTGGAAAGAACGACTGCTTGTAAGTCTCCGTATTTGCTGTAATTTCTCGGATCTTTTCGTTGTGATCATTACGCGAGATATATGTGGGCGGTAGTAATATGTTGCCCATCTCTTCCCGGAATGTGCTCTCTCGTAATTTCGATAATAAACCTCTCCGTATTGCGTAACGCCTTTCTTGAAGTGTCCGCCACTGGAGCTTGTTCAGCATCTCCGTAACGCTCTCGCGCTGACTAAATGTCCCCATGACGAATCGCGCTGCTTTTCGCTGGATCATGTCTATCTCTTCTATTAATCCAACCTGGTAAGGGTCCCATACTGATGAGCAATACTCAAGAATTCCACTGGAATACCTCCTGCGTATCATGGGATTACCTGGTCAGAAACGGGCGTTCGCTGCTGAAAACAATAAAGAAAGAGGAAAATAAAAACAAAAAAAACGGATTTTGTGGTAGATTTACAGATCCGCCACTTACAGTACATTACTCTTGTAATCTAAAAAAATGGTTCAGATGGCTCTGAGCACTATGGGACTTAACATCTGTGGTCATCAGTCCCCTAGAACTTAGAACTACTTAAACCTAACTAACCTAAGGACATCACACACATCCATGCCCGAGGCAGGATTCGAACCTGCGACCGTAGTAGTCACGCGGTTCCGGACTGACCGCCTGAACCGCTAGACACAGCGGCCGGCCTCTGGTAATCTCTTAGATTCACTGAGCACGAATTTTTCTAAGGACAAGCAGTAAGCAATGAACGTATACAGAGGAGGGGGGCACACGTTTGTTTCGCCAATGGAAGACTTTCACGAAGATGTTGGAAAACCTGAATTGACAAACTCATGAAGAAAGGCACAAATGATCACGCGTAAATTAACTTACAAAATTTTGAAGAAAATACATTTTTATTGTTTAACATGACCGCTGCTATTTACCACTGTTATTCGGAAAGTCTACATCTAGATCTACGTGATTACTCTGCTATTCACAATAAAGTGCCTGGCAGAGGGTTCAATGAACCACCTTCATGCTGTCTCTCTACCGTTCCACTCTCGAACGGCACGCGCGAAAAACGAGCGCTTAAATTTTTCCGTGCGAGCCCTGATTTCTCTTATTTTATCGTGATGATCATTTCTCCCTATGTATGTGGGTGCCAACAGATTGTTTTCGCAATCGGAGGAGAAAACTGTTGATTGAAATTTCATGAGAAGATCCCGTCGCAACGAAAAACGCCTTTATTTTAATGACTACCACTCCAATTCACGTATCATGTCTGTGACACTATTTCCCCTATTTCGCGATATTACAAAACAAGCTGCCCTTCTTTGTACTTTCTCGATGTCATCCGTCAGCCCCAACTGATGCGGATCCCACACCGCACAGCAATACTCCAGAATAGGGCTGACAAGCGTAGTGTAAGCAGTCTCTTTGGTAGACCTGTTGCACCTTCTAAGTGTTCTGCCAATAAATCGCATTCTGTGGTTTGCTCTACCCACAACATTATCTATGTGATCGTTCCAATTTAGGTTATTTCTAATTGTAATCCCTAAGTATTTAGTTGAATTTACAGCCCTCAGATTTGTGTGTCTTATCGAGTAATCGAAATTTAGCTGATTTCTTTTAGTATTCATGTGAATAACTTCGCACTTTTCTTTATTCAGGGTCAAATGTTCAAATGTGTGTGAAATCTTATGGGACTTAACTGCTAAGGTCATCAGTTCCTAAGCTTACACACTACTTAACTTAAATTATCCTAAGGACAAACACATAACCCATGCCCGAGGGAGGACTCGAACCTCCGCCGGGGCCAGCCGCACAGTCCATGACTGCAGCGCCCTAGACCGCTCGTCTAATCCCGTGCGGCTATTCACTGTCAATTGCCACTTTTCGCACCATACAGACATCTTACGTAAATCATTTTGCAAGTCGTTTTGATCACCTGATGACTTTACAAGACGGTAAATGACATCATCATCTGCAAACAATCTAAGACGGATACTCAGATTGTCTCCTATGTCGTTAATATAGATCAGGAACAATAGAGGGCCTATAACACTTCCTTGGGGAAAGCCGGATATTACTTCCATTTTACTCGATGACTTTCCGTCTATTACTACGAACTGTGACCGTTCTGACAGGAAATCACGAATCCAGTCGCACAACTGAGGCGATACTCCGTAGGCACGAAGTTTGGTTAGAAGACGCTTGTGATGAACGGTGTCGAAAGCCTTCTGGAAATCTAAACATATGGAATCAATTTGGCATCCCCTGTCGATTGCACTTATTAGTTCATGAGTATAAAGAGCTACTTGTGTTTCACAGGAACGATATTTTCTGAATCCGTGCTGACTATATGTCAATAAATAGTTTTCTTCGAGGTACTTCATAATGTTCGAATACAGTAGATGATCTAAAACCCTACTGCAAATCGACGTTAGTGATATAGGCCTGTAATTCCGAGGATTACTCCTACTTCCCTTTTTGGGTATTGGTGTGACCTGAGCAATTTTCCAGTCTTTAGGTACGGATCTTTCTGTGAGCGAGTGGTTGTATATAATTACTAAATATGGAGCTATTGTATCAGCATACTCTGAAAGGAACCTGACTGTTATACAATCTGGACCAGAATCCTTGCATTTATTAAGTGATTTAAGCTGCTTTGTGACACCGAGGATATCTGCTTCTATGATTCTCATCTTGGCAGTTTTTCTTGATTAGAGCTTAACAATATTTACTTCGTCTTCTTTGGTGAAGAAGTCTCCGAAAACCGTGTTTAATGACTCTGCTTTAGTAGCACTGTCATCAGTGACTTCACCGATGTTATCGCTCAATGAAGGTATTGATTGCGTCTTGCCAATGTGTGCTTTATGTATGACCAGAATATCTTTGGGTTTTCTACCAGATTTCGCAACAGTATTTCGTTGTGGAAATTATTAAAAGCATCTCGCATTGAAATACACGCCATATTTCGAACTTCTGTAAAACTTTCCCAATCTTGGGGATTTTGCGTTCTTTTAAATTTGGCATGCTTTTTTCGTCCTATCGGCGCGAAATGAAAACGACTGTGAAGTCCCTATGAAGCTTTGCACTGATATGTTGGATAGTGTCTGTAGTAAGCCGGTCGGTCGCCTCACGTCGCTCTTTTCAATTCTTTGCGCACAGTCACCATGTAAAGATGAATAGAAAACAGTGTCTCCCGCCAAGAACGAGGGCCTGGTGAGAGGTTTCGCCTGATATCATGCAACGCACGTAACATAACTGCCACGCATCTTCTTTCTCATGACAATTCTTGGTCGCATTCTACTGAGGCAAAGAAGATGCTCTTGCAGCGTTTTCGAGGGGAAGTGATTTATCACCCACAATACAGCCAGTAATTGGCTCCTCCTGATTTTCATCTCTGGTCACATAAACCGCTGGCTGTGAAGACAACATTTTGGCACAAACAACGAGCTGTAGACCAGTGCAGAAAATCACAGGCGGTTGCCTTCTATGGTGAGGGTTTTGGAAAGTTGGTACAATGCTATGACAGTCGGAGCGGCGTCTATATAGAGAAGTAGCTGGAAGTTGTAGCTAACTGTTGCAAATAAAACATTTTTGATTTTCACAGTGGTTTCCATTTCGCGACTGAACGGACCTTACTTTCCGAACAGCCCTCGCATCTCCTGGCTGACTAGTTTCGGGCTTTGCTCGTTTTCACAAGCCACCTTTTAGATATAGTAAAATTTGTTATCAGTGAATGACTCGAATGCGGATTACAAAGATATCATTGACAATATAGTACTACAACCAGCAACTGTAAGGGGCAGTCAAAACCGAACACCCGCCGTAACGCACGGCATAGAACCACATCACAGGGGCACGCTTCCACGGACAATGAGCACTGGGACGGAAGACTGGTGTCCTCAATGACAGAACGGGAAACTATTGACGGAAGGGTGAGAGCTCTGCTATGTTAGTAAACTTCACGTGGACTTCTCGCCTATCCACTTCCCGTTATGCTACTGTGTGTAGTCTCGAAACACGTTTCGCCAAGAAAAATATATAGCCTTTCTTGTGTGTGCAAATTACCAGACTGTGCCCTTCCAGTGGGAACAGCGTGTGAAGCCCAACAAAATATCCTTGGTTACTGGCAAAAAAATGTGGACGTGGCAGCGGGACGTTTCCATATACACACTTTGTGATCAAAAGTATCCGGAGACACCCAAAAACATACGTTTCTCATATTAGGTGCATTGTGCTGCCACCTACTGCCAGGTTCGCCATATCAGCGACCTCATTGATCATTAGCATCGTGAGAAAGCAGAATGGGGCGCTCCGCGGAACTCACGAACTTCGAACGTGGTCAGGTGATTGGGTGTCATTTGTGTTATACGTCTGTACGCTAGATTTACACACTCCTAAACATCGCTAGGTCCACTGTTTCCGATGTGGTAGTGAAGTGGAAACGTGAAGGGACACGTACAGGACAAAAGCGTACAAGCCGACCTCCTCTGTTGACTTGACCGAGACTGCCGACAGTTGAAGAGGGCCGTATTGTGTAACAGGCAGACATCTATGGCTCAAATGGCTCTGAGCACTATGGGACTTAACATCTATGGTCATCAGTCCCCTAGAACTTAGAACTACTTAAACCTAACTAACCTAAGGACAGCACACAACACCCAGCCATCACTAGGCAGAGAAAATCCCTGACCCCGCCGGGAATCGAACCCGGGAACCCGGGCGTGGGAAGCGAGAACGCTACCGCACGACCACGAGATGCGGGCACAGACATCTATGGAGACCGTCACACAGGAATTCCAAACTGCATCAGGATCCACTGCAAGTACTATGACAGTTAGGCGGGAGGTGAAAAAACTTTGATTTCATGGTCGAGCGGCTGCTCATAAGACACACATCACGCCGGTAAATGCCAAACGACGCCTCGCTTGATGTAAGGAGCGCAAATATTGGATGATTGACCGTGGAAAAAGTTTGTGTGGAGTGACGAATCACAGTACACGATGTGGCGATCCGATGATAGTGTGTGGGTATGGTGAATCCCGGCGAACGTTGTCTGCCAGTGTGTATAGTGCCAACAGTAAAATTCAAAGTCGGTGGTGTTATGGTATGGTCGTGTTTTTCATGGAGGGGGCTTGCACCCCTTTTTGTTTTGCGAGGCACTGTCACAGCACAGCACACTGATGTTTTAAGCAACTTCTTGCTTGCCACTGTTGAAGAGCAATTCGTGGATGGCGTGAAACGTCCCCTTTGAACAATTATACATGACTGTGCTTAAACTAACACACAATATTTTTAGCGCAACGCAATCTGACTTTCAGAAATCCCTACAAAAGAATGGCCCTGACTAACATTAACCTATGCGTTACACAAATCGCTTACCTCACAAAAATCTTGGTTACTCGAACTACTGCAATATAGCGAGCGCCACTACTGCCAGCTAAATAAAAGATTCAAACTACGGAAGGCACTAACTACTGATAGGCATAGTTAGCAAATGAAAGAGTTTGGTAGAGAACTAACAATGTATTTCCCTTAATAGTGTTGAAAAATCGTAATATACATAGCAGTTCCTAATATCCAGTATTACAAAATTCAAAACTCTGCCATCTCTCTCCCCACATCCACCACTGCTGGTGGCTCACCTCCAACTGCACAACGCTACGCGCTGTTCACATCCAACTGCCCAACACTACAATGGCAGACAACAATGCAAACTAGCCACAGACTGCACACAGCACAGCCAGTGATTTTCATACAGAGAGCGCTACGTGGCGGCGGCGTTACCAATATAAGAACCTAAACAGCCTACTTACAGGCGATTGCATCTTTCAACACGATCGAGCACCTGTTCATAATGCACGGCATATAGCGGAGTGGTTACACGACAATAACATCCCTGTAATGGACTGATCCGCACAGAGTCCTGACCTGAATCCAATAGAACACCTTTGGGATGTTTTGGAACGCCGACTTCGTGCCAGGCCTCACCGACCGACATCGATACCTGTCCACAGTGCAGCAATCCATGAAGAATGGGCTGCCGTTCCCCAAGACACCTTCCAGCACCTAATTGAACGTATGCCTGTGAGAGTGTGAGCTTTCATCAAGACTAAGGGTGGGCCAACACCATACTGAATTCCAGCATTAACGATGGGGGGCGCCACTAACTTTTAAATCATTTTCAGCCAGGTGTCCGGATACTTTTGATCACATAGTGTACGTATCTCATTGGAAGATATATTTTGACTTTGCGATTGGAGCTAGGGAATAGCGTTCCAGATATCTGATGGGGAGAACACTTCGACATTTACTCGATTTGGTTACAAAGAAAAATGTGCGTTTCCGGTGTCTGAAGAAAAGCTACCAAAATTCAGAGAGACCTTCATGCTGCGATTCGTTCTCGTATTCGTATTCTGATTCGAACTTCTATTTGTTGATATTACTCCGAACCCCGTGTTTGTACACAATTTTGCATCACCTCGGTTCCGAGAGTTCCGGAACTTGTACAGAAAAATGGAATAGTGATCAACATAAACATCATTTCCGCCCTTTTTATTACTCATGAAAACCACACATTGCATGTTGTACCACCATACATCGAGACCTTCAGAGGTGGTGTACCAGATTGCTGTAAACACCGGTACCTCTAAAACCTAGTAGCACGCCCTCTTGCTTTGATGCACGCCCGTATTCGTCGTGGCATACTATCCACAAGTTCATCAAGGCACTGTTGGTCCAGATTGTCCCACAGCGATTCGGCGTAAATCCCTCAGAGTGGTTGGTGGGTCACGTCGTCCATAAACAGCCCTTTTCAATCTATCCCAGGCATGTTCGGTAGGGTTCATATCGGAGAAATTGCTAGCCACTCTAGTCGAGCGATGTCGTCATCCTGAAGGAAGTCATTCACAAGATGTGCACGATGGGGGTGCGAATTGTCGTCCACGAAGACGAATGCCTCTCCAGTATGCTGCCGATATGGTTGCACTATCGGTCAGAGGATGGCATTCACGTATCGTACAGCCGTTACGGCGCCTTCCATGACCACCAGTGGCGTACGTCAGCCCCACATAATGCCACCCCAAAACGGCAGGGAACCTCCATCTTGCTGCACTCGCTGGACAGTGTGTCTAAGGTGTTCAGCCTGACCGCATTGCCTTCAGACACGTCTCCAACGATTGTCTGGTTGAAGACATATGCGACACTCATCGGTGAAGAGAACGTGATGCCAATCCTCAGCATGTTGTTGGGCTGATTTGTACCGCGTTGCATGGTGTCGTGCTTCCAAAGTTGGACCTCGCCATGGACGTCGCGAGTGAAGTTGCGGACAGTTTGAGTCGTAACACGACGTCCTATGGCTGCACGAAAAGCATTATTCAACAAAGTGTCGTTGCTGTCAGGGTTCCTCCGAGCAATAATCCGTAGGTAGCTGTATCATCTGCAGTAGTAGTCCTTGAGCGGTCTGAGCGAGGCATGTCATCGACAGTTCCTGTCTCTCATTATCCCCTCCATGTCCGAACAACATCGCTTTGTGTCACTCCGAGACGCCTGGACACTTCCCTTGTTGAGAGCCCTTCCTGGCACAAAGTAGCAATGCGGGCGCGTTCGCACCGCGGTATTGACCGTCTAGGCATGGTTTAACTACAGGCAACACGAGCCGTGTACCTCCTTCCTGGTGGAATGACTGGAACTGATCGGCTGTTGGACCCCCTCCGTCTAATAGAAGCTGCTCATGCATTGGTTGTTCACATCTTTGGGCGGGTTTAGTGACATCTCTGAACAGTCAAAGGGACTGTGTCTGTGATACAGTATCCAAAGTCTACGCCTATCTTCAGGAGTTCTGGGAAACGGGTTGATGCAAAACTTTTTTTGATGTGTGTATATGTTTTTCCTTCACCTCCTGCCAAGGACTTTAAGTTTCGTTCTGAACTTACGCACATCCGTGACGAGTAATCTCAAGGACGATGAGATCCGTGATTTGCTCAGCCTAACAACAGCTAGCAGCGGCCGCAGTTCGGAGCACCGCGATTTGTCCACAGCATCCTCGACGGCAGTCACGGTAAGATCACATTTCCAATGCACATTCCCGACTTCAGTAATCGCGTTATAGTGGGAGAAGTTCATTCCCAGGTTCTGTTTTTTAGTCTCCCTTACTTGTTGCTCGCGGTTCACGCACTGGTTCTTGCTTTAAAGGGAATATTTTCGTAACCACTGCCGATTTGTTTCGCTTACGAGTTAACTCATTGGAGCTTACCCTACTGATGGTGTTTCTTTCTGATTTGTCCTTTATTCATTGATCTGTTGTGCACTGTGTTCGAATTCACACTTTTTTGTGTAACTACATAGTTCTGTAATCACGGTCGAAAACGTAATTTGTGTCCTTTGTGTGTGTGTGTGTGTGTGTGTGTGTGTGTGGACACCATCTCAGTCTACTTGTCCAGCATCATGCTGGTGGCGACTCTAACAACCATTCATTTTCATATCACTGTTTCATTTCAATTATGTGAATTCTTTCTAAAATCTGTCTTAGATGTATGTGTTCTGTGCAAATTTTACACATTGTTTGAATAAACATAATACTACTAGATAAAACTCTATCATTCAACAACCGTAATAGTCAGGTATTCAATTGAAATGCCGAGGTACTCCCATCATAAGCAATAGGCAAGGCCCTGATGAGTTTAGGAACTTGTCAAATAACGTTTTCCTATACGTGCGTCAGTTGAATTTTCAGGTAGCCTATTAGCTTCATGGGGATAATCTATCATTTTATACCAACTGGGGTGATGGATTCAGCGTCAGTGTAATCTGAATATCAACGGAGCACGTGATGAGGGAGAGGTCGTGTTCACAGCGCACCCGGCTTCTGGAAACTTTCGTGTCAGTTATGACGATACGAATATAAGGACAACACAGCCCCCAGTCTCCGAGCGATCTCCGACCTGTCCGGGAATCAAACCCGGGCTTGTAGAAAACTGAGCGGTGTTCACCAATAGATATCCCCTAGCAAACATTCGGAGCAATTCGTCCCTTAAATCAGTCCCAGTCGCAACACCTCGCAAAGAGCATGTGGACTGCGGCCACGACTGAAACTTCACACGACGGCATGATCTCTCCAAGGGCGACCGACAGAACTTGTCATTTCCATTTTTGACTCTAAAGTTGTCTTGCTTTCATCCAACCATTCAGAACTCTCAAGGAAAACGCAGTATAAATTACTCCATGTGTGTAAGAACAAATAAACCGTCTTTGATTCGATGCACTTGTCGCCTTGTTATGAGGAGAGCACTCTTTCCTTGACCGAATGGTCACTATCCGCTTAGCGAACTGTCGCCCTTCAGAACTTCATCTGAGTGAACAAGACGTCCAATGACAGAATTTAGGGTTTACGCCCACAAAGATCCCAAGCCCTTCACTACTTTGAACTAAAATGTGTTTAATGTTCTCTTAAAAAACGCTCGCTATTGCGGTGGGTTAAATAGAAGAATTTCATTTGACTGTTTTCGGTTTGAAGAGGATAGTGGCCTCAAATGGAAGTGTATACAGTTCCAGCAATAAACTAATAGCAAACTTTTCAATGAAACATAACAATAAAACATAACGAAAAGTGGAACGGCTAGGCTTTTCAAGTTCGATAAATAAACTCTAAAGAGACAAAAAATTGTAAATATTTCATATTAATACAATGTTTAAATCAATTGCCACATAATGTTCGTGAGTGATAATTGGCATAATATGTTTATGAAAACTGAAAATCTCTAGAAATAATGGCTCTAATATATCCATATATGATGGATATTTAGAACAGTAAGCTAGTAACAAATGACTTAGCGGAAAAATGACACACGCGGACCTTAACCTGTGTCTCCAGAAATGTGGGTATCATTCAATAAAAATTCAACGGACGATCGTCAAACGAAAAGGGAGTGTGAAATAAAGCGCCCAACGATCTTGTCGACGTCAAAAAATGCAGTATTGGAATTTGAGTCAGCAGAAACGTTGCAGAATAATCCACATCCGGACGGTGAGCTTGCATACTATGAAATTTAGACTCGTACAGGGCAAGCTTCAAGACAGTAGTGAATACAAGAGCGTCGTAGAATGGCAATGAGAGGAACGTAGATCATGCAATGTGACGATGGCATACAATGACCGACCTAATATCCGCATGGTGATATGCAGACAGCTTCACCCTCAGCTGGAGCCCTCCTCCCCCCCCCCCCCCCCCCACCGCCCCCTCCTCCCCTGTGGATGTGACCATTCTGTATGTCGTTGGTTTGACGGCATTAGCTGCGGGCTGGACTTGTGGCATGCGATTCATTGTCTTAGCTTACATTATACAGAAACAACAAACGCGCCTCTCTCCAACGGATACCTACACAAAACCGCTCAGGAAACAAAGTGTTTCCAGAATAGTACCCCTTCCACTTGACCCATAGTAGTATACACGAAGATGTTAGAAGTTACGAGAGCGTGCTGAACAGCAATGCCACTAAATCCCTATGTGAAAACTCTTAAGGCTCTTTAAATAAAACAAATGTTATTAATATTCCTTGTCTCTAGTCTTAATGTCTACGTATTTGTAGTCCTCTGCCGTTAGAAGGGTCCTAATTGTAACATGTGTAACGTCCCCTCAGAAAAGTTATGAATGACTGTGCTGGTAAACTTCTACGTTATATGATTTTCAAACAGCTGAGCGAAAGTCAACGTTCTCAAACAGTTTTCTCTTTACTTTTTCTGATCATCACTAAACTGACACACAATATTTTTAACGCAACGCAATCTGACTTTCAATAGTCCCTACAAAAAAATGGCCCTGACTAACAATAACCTATACCTTTCATGAATCACTTACCTCACAATAATCTTCGTTACTCGAACTACTGCAATACAGCGAGCGCCAATACTGCCAGCTAAATAAAAGATTCTAACTATTGAAGGCACTAACTACTGATAGGCATAGTTAGCAAATGAAAGATTTTGATAGATAACAAACACTGTCTTTAACTTAATAATGTTCAAAAGTCATCATATATCTATCAATCCATGACAACCATCTTTACAAATTTCCTTTTTCTGGCGAACACACGTCCAGAACGTCCGCTTATAGTAACCTCTCAAAACGCTGGCACCTCTCTTTCCACAAGCACCACTGCTAGCGGGTCACCTCCAACTGCCCAACGCTACGTGCTGTTCACATCCAACTGCCAAACACTACACTAGCGAATATTCCAACAATGAGTCCACGCAGCCACAGACTGCACACAGCCCAGTCAGCGATTTTCATACAGAGCGCTACGTGGCGTTACCAACATAAAAGCCTAAAAAAGCGTACTTACACACGTAACAAGACAGTTTCTAACGCAACTATGTCGGTGCCTGAGAAACATCGTGCCATAATCGAGTTTCGAAGAGCTCATCCACATATGGACCTCGCTGTCCTTCATCATGACAGTGTCATACCACACGCGAACTTTGTGACCTCTGTAACAGTCGAATGCCTTTGATCAACTTTTCATCGAACATCCTCCGTACAGTCCCGATTTAGCATTATCCGATTTTCAGCTGTTTCCAAAACTTAAAGATCAACTTCGTGGCGTTCGTCTTCACAGTGTTGAGGCAGTGCAAGCAGAGATGAGGTTGTGTCTCCAACAACAACTTCAAATATTCTACAATGACGGTATCAACAAATTGCCCTTCCTTTGGGATAAATGTGTTGTTGAAATATAACATGTAGATATGAAGAATATAGATGCAGAAAGTTAATAATCTTTGTTTTATTTAAAAGTTTTCAAATAAAAAATTAGGGGACATTATTTTCCAGCTCGGTCTTGTACATTAGTGAACACAGCTTGTGGCCAGAACCGTTCTCGGCGAAGTGAAAGAGTGAAAAATGCAACGATTTGTTATGCTATTTTATACAACATGACACCTCGGCTTCTATGCATTAAGAGCAATACATAAATTAACTGTTTCACCATATAAACCACGTTGTTGTTGTAAACAATGTCATGTTTTAGTGCAGATGTAATATAGACATATACAGAGGCAGTCCAGCGGGCAGAGCGCTAGACTGTGGCCTTGTAGGTCCCGGGTTGAGCACTGGATAGTGCCGAGAATTTTTCCTCCTTTCCCTTCCTCCATGACGACCTCAGGTCCATTCATCCCGCTATCAAATGGGTACCGGGACTCTTTCCCGGTGCTAGAAGGCGACCGGAGCCTCGGGCCGTTCCCCTCCTAGTGACTGTAACTTTGTATAAATAGCGACTATGTTACCATTCTCATCTTTTGTATGTAACAATTAAAATAAATAGATTTCAAGGAAAAACGATAATCTTAAGCATGACAATATGTTCTCGAAATCTTTAAGGATAATGATGCTGTGGCTCCTAGGAAAATTCTAGGTGAAGTATTTCGGTACAGAAGTGACTAGAAGGGAACTGATACGAGATATGATGAGGGACGATTGTTAGGAAATACTAGGAGAGGGATGTGGGTCCTAGAAGGCGGGTAGGATTGTAGGTACGCCGGGAAAGTGTGGGCTAGATCCGTCATTTGTATTGGTAGCAGTAGCATAGATTATAGTGGATAGAATGGATACATCTCAGTGTCCAGGAGAGAAAGGCCAATGAAATTATCAAAGGACAACGAGTATGTGTAAACGTAAGGAAGTTAGAACGTGGGGACAAAGGTGTGGCAAGGAATTAAATGGAGAGCTGAAATTGGATTTCGTGGAAGGCGTAGGATTGACGAAGGTGTACAGATGCTTGAGGACATATGGAAATTTTTGAAACTGGTGTAGGTTACTAATGACGGAGGATAATGGATGCGGAAAGCGAGGCTGAGAGCAAGAGATTCAAGGATCTGGAGGGACTGGTAAAAAGTGAGGTGGCAGTGACACAATGGAACATTTACATAGCTGAGGATGGGACGTATGAAGTTTTACAGGTAGACAGATTTAGCCCCCATGTTACCCCAGTTAAGGGTTTTATGTTTTTTATCGAGTGTTAGTTCAAAGTAGGCCGGCCGGTGTGGCCGAGCGGTTCTAGGCGCTTCAGTCAGGAACCGCATGACCCCTACGGTCGCAGGTTCGAGTCCTGCCTCGGCCATGGATGTGTGTGATGTCCTTAGGTTAGTTAGGTTTAAGTAGTTCTAAGTTATAGGGGACTGATGACCTCAGAAGTTAGGTCCCATAGTGCTCAGAGCCATTTGAACCATTTGAAGTACGATTGTCGACAGCGACAAGAGTGATAAACGTACACTACTGGCCATTAAAATTGCTACACCAAGAAGAAATGCAGATGATAAACGGGTATTCATTGGACAAATATATTATACTAGAACTGACATGTGATTACATTTTCACGCAGTTTGGGTGCACAGATCCTGAGAAATCAGTACCCAGAACAACCACCTCTGGCCGTAATAACGGCCTTGATACGCCTGGGCATTGAGTCAAACAGAGATTGGATGGCGTTTACAAGTACAGCTGCCCATGCAGCTTCCACACGATACCACAGTTCATCAAGAGTAGTGACTGGTGTATTGTGACTAGCCAGTTGCTCGGCCACCATTGACCAGACGTTTTCAATTGGTGACAGATCTGGAGAATGTGCTGGCCAGGGCAGCAGCCGAACATTTTCTATTCAAATGGTTCAAATGGCTCTGAGCACTATGGGACTTAACATCTGTGGTCATCAGTCCCCTAGAACTTAGAAATACTTAAACCTAACTAACCTAAGGACATCACACACATCCATACCCGAGGCAGGATTCGAACCTGCGACCATAGCAGTCACGTGGCTCCGGACTGATCGCCTAGAACCGCGAGACCACCGCGGCCGGCAACATTTTCTGTATCCAGAAAGGCCGGTAGAGGACCTGCAACATGCGGTCGTGCATTATTCTGCTGAAATGTAGGGTTTCGCAGGCATCGAATGAAGGGTAGAGCGACGGGTCGTAACACATCTGAAATGTAACGTCCACTGTTCAAAGTGCTGTCAATGAGAACAAGAGGTGACCGAGACGTATAACGAATGGCACCCCATACCATCATGATACGCCCGTATGGCGATGAGGAATACACGCTTCCAATGTGCGTTCATCGCGATGTCGCCAAACACGGATGCGACCATCATGATGCTGTAAACAGAACCTGGATTCATCCGAAAAAATGACGTTTTGCCATTCGTGCAGCCAGGTTCGTCGTCGAGTACACCACCGCAGGCGCTCCTGTCTGTGATGCAGCGTCAAGGGTAACCGCAGCTGATAGTCCATGCTGCTGCAAACGTCGTCGAACTGTTCGTGCAGATGGTTGTTGTCTTGCAAACGTCCCCATCTGTTGACTCAGGGATCGAGACGTGGCTGCATGATCCGTTACAGCCGTGCGGATAAGATGCCTGTCATCTCGACTGCTAGTGATACGAGGCCGTTGGGATCCAGCACGGCGTTCCGTATTACCCCCCTGAACCCACCGATTCCATATTCTGCTAACAGTCATTGGATCTCGACCAACGCGAGCAGCGATAGGCTACAATTCGACCTTTATCAAACTCGGAAACGTGATGGTACGCATTTCTCCTCCTTACACGAGGCATCACAACAACGTTTCACCAGGCAACGCCGGTCAACTGCTGTTTGTGTATGAGAAATCGATTGGAAACTTTCCTCATGTCATCACGTTGTAGGTGTCGCCACCGGCACCAACCTTGTGTAATGCTATGAAAAGCTAAACATTTGCATATCACAGCATCTTCTTCCTGTCGGTTAAATTTCGCGTGTGTAGCACGTCATCTTCGAGGTGTAGCAATTTTAATGGCCAGTAGTGTATATAGGACACTGACAAGAATAGAGCTGCAGGAATCACAAGAATATAGCAACAAGACTTTTCGCCGAAATATCGTGACCTGGGCTAACACCCGGGAATTCTACAAGTCAGAGATACGCCGGGGATACGTGTACGGGGGAGGAAATGCTTCAACAAATGAAGGTGCTTGTCAAAGGTGCTTGTCACGCTGTGGAACAAAAACAAGCTGATTCTCTGCTCACTCATATTCCTGCTAAGTCGGATTTTCCGAGGAGTAGAAATTCTGCACCGCGCGAGCAGGATAGCGCGTTTTGCGTCGCCAGGGACGCAAGCTTAAATACGTTGCACAGTTGTGTTTTCCCAAGAAATTAAACCGCAAGCGGATTAACTATTCACTCCACAAGTGCTGTATGTGAAAAGTGTTCACACAAAGGGTGATTTCTTTATCAAAGTGCTAATATACTTTACAGTATTGATGGATCGTGTGGGAAAAATGAAATGGAAACTCTTGAGTTTGCTTATGAATAAGAGGACACTTTGCTCCAGAGTTGTGCGATGTGCAGGAAAACAGTTTTTGACGCTGTGTCAATTAATACTTTACCGTTATCAGCACTTTGTAGGCATTTTGCGCACAAACTTTACTTTACTTGCAGCAATTGCTTCACTAGAACGCTGCGTTAACCAATTAAACTCGTTTAGAATCAGCTGACTCTTTCGGAAAACACCTTCACTGTTTTGTCACTGTCGAGAGGAAGGCGCATTACGCTGGGTGCATTGCGTACTACGCAGTGCAAATTTCTACTCCTTGGAAAACCCGGCTTTAAATGTCAAGGTGGTATTTAGATACTACCTTTCGCGAAGATATCTTACCTCATAAGTACAGCAGCGGCCATTCGCACCACAAAACGAGCCAGTTTGGCGCTGGTGAGAGAGAGAGAGACAATCCATTATATTCGCCGTTGCCTGAATAACACCGCGAAAAAGCTCTTGGATGTCCTCCAAGATACAGTAGATTCAGCACTCTCTCCCACCTCATGGGGCACATGCGAATAGTGCACGAAGCAAATCTAGAGCTAAACAGACATCGAAGCATGCATATTTCCCCAGTATGACAGAAAACCTCACAAGAACCATGTAAACCAGAGGCAGTTAAGACTTCGGGTCGCGAGCCGTGCGCTGACACGAGTACCATAGCGCCCAGCCTGACTGCACGTATTCCCTACGGCTGTAGCGCGATAAATGGAGAAACACAGAGTGTTGTTCTAGCATGACATACTAGCCATGTCGCAGAATGCTAACTGGTATTACGTTCATTCAAAGATAAGGGAAATAATTAGAGCTCGTACTGAGGCGTTCAGACAATCGTTTTTCCCACGCGCGATCTGCGTGTGGAACAGAGCGGGGGGGAATATGACTTTGTGACTTTGGCGGGAATAGTGCCCTCGGCCACACATCGCTTGGTGGCTAGCGGAGTATACATGTTGAGTAGATGTAGACCATTCATTGGTGGTATCTTTTGTTCTGTCGTTGCAACTACAAAAATGCGCTTGTTTCTTCACCAGATGCGTTTCGGTTAATTGAGGTAAAGCATCATCAGTGGTGTTATGCTTTACCTCAATAAAGCGAAACGCGTTTCGTGACAAAAACGAATTTTTGTAGGGCAACGACAGAACAAAAATACCCTCAAGAATTGTAAAGCAACTACGGACAACATGGCCATGCAAATGATGAATTTAATGATATAACGATCTTTCCTTCTACAAATTGTTAAAGTCGTCTAAAAGATAATCTTAGGTAACAACACATCGAGAAGGTAGCCGGGAGGATATGTGGAGACTGTGGTGATATGCAGCGCCTTGCTCTAGCCTTACACGTTTCTCAGGCTAATACCATGATGTGATGCTCAGTTATGCAATAATTGATAGTAAATATTTCTGCCTCTACGATCAGGATACAAAAGTGGTTGTCTTTGCTGTATTACAGTTATAAATAGGAAAAAAATTGGACATATAGGATTAGAGAAACAGTTTGTGACGATTATTACCTATTAGGTATATTAGATATTATTATACAGGGTGATTCAAAAAGAATACCACAACTTTAAAAATGTGTATTTAATGAAAGAAACATAATATAACCTTCTGTTATACATAATTACAAAGAGTATTTAAAAAGGTTTTTTTTCACTCAAAAACAAGTTCAGAGATGTTCAATATGGCTCCCTCCAGACACACGAGCAATATCAACCCGATACTCCAACTCGTTCCACACTCTCTGTAGCATATCAGGCGTAACAGTTTGGATAGCTGCTGTTATTTCTCGTTTCAAATCATCAATGGTGGCTGGGAGAGGTGGTCGAAACACCATATCCTTAACATACCCCCATAAGAAAAAATCGCAGGGGGTAAGATCAGGGCTTCTTGGAGGCCAGTGATGAAGTGCTCTGTCACGGGCTGCCTGGCGGCCGATCCATCGCCTCGGGTAGTTGAACCAATTTCAGACGACAAGGTTTCATAACTAACCTTTTTCGTAGGACTCTCCATACAGTTGATTGTGTAATTTGCAGCTCTCTGCTAGCTCTGCGAGTCGATTTTCCTGGGCTGCGAACAAATGCTTGCTGGATGCGTGCTACATTTTCATCACTCGTTCTCGGCCGTCCAGAACTTTTCCCTTTGCACAAACACCCATTCTCTGTAAACTGTTTATACCAACGTTTAATACACCACCTATCAGGAGGTTTAACACCATACTTCGTTCGAAATGCAAGCTGAACAACTGTCGTCGATTCACTTCTGCCGTACTCAATAACACAAAAAGCTTTCTGTTGAGCGGTCGCCATCTTAGCATCAACTGACGCTTACGCCTAGTCAACAGCGCCTCAAGCGAACAAATGTACAACTAAATGAAACTTTATAGCTCCCTTAATTCGCCGACAGATAGTGCTTAGCTCTGCCTTTTGTCGTTGCAGAGTTTTAAATTCCTAAAGTTGTGGTATTCTTTTTGAATCACCCTGTATAATGTATGAGAGGCGGATGAAAGTAATGTTTCACAATTTATGTGAAAACTGTTAAGGCATTTTAAGCAAGACAAACTTTATTAACATTGTGCATGATTTTCTTCATGTCTACATATTTATTTTTTAGCATAGTTACCGTGGAGATGAACCCATTTCTCCTGAAACAGCGACTGAGGTCTACTGACTGTATTGGACATCGTCAACTTCAGCTGATGATGCTATTCTAAACATGCTTAAGACTAGGCCGAAACCGGTCATTTTAAATAAATAACCTTTGCGATCTAGACTGTTTTTCACTAACTTTAAACAGCTTAAAGATAGCTGCTCTACAAAAATGTTAACAAAAAATTTGGTTGTTGACGGAGCCACATCCTCACCTCTGTCAGCACCGCCTTATCACTATCAAAGTCAATTCCTCGAAAGTGTTCTTAGAGTTTTGGAAACGGATGAAAATCGGACAGGGCCAAGCCGAGACTGTATGGAGCCCGACATTGGAAACGGAAAAAAAAATCGGAGATCTAACATCTCAGCAAGCCCTCGTAGATTAGAATTTTTTGCGAAATGGAATCAGACTAGAAGGGTAGCTGGATCAATTCACTTGTAATTGATCTAGACATAGGAATCCGTGAGTGGCCGTTAGAGCTAAGATTTGTAACAAGTAACTGGAAACCAGCTGCAGTTTTAATTTTAATTTTATTTCATATAAATAATTTAGAGTGTATATTTTAAGACAGCTCAAGAAAAATACCTGGTTATTCATAAGAACCCCCAGCGTTTCAGAAGAAGACTTCCTAAACTATATAGATCTGCAAGGCATGCAGCAAAGAGAGACATATCAGTGGACAGAACATCTGTTGGTCTTCATGTACTGTTAATCACAAAACACCGTATTTTAGATCCGAAATATTGTTTGGAAACCACTCTTTTTCTGTAAGAAAATTATCTCATACATATACCTCTTACTCCGCACGTTTCAAAATGTCGTTTGTTTTCAAAGAAAAATAAAGTCAACACGAAGAAGAATTATTTACAGAACTCTAGGTTATGAATATAAACATGACACTACATTATTCTCTCCCCCCTCGGTGCATAACTCAACTACTTGAACTTCTCGGGGAATCTCACTAATCGACCAAATCGGGTAACTTTCTTTGGTGAGGTTCTTGGAAGTGTGGGTAACTCATTCACAGGTGAAGTGCTCTGTAGGTTATCCTGTAAACCATTGGTGTTTGAGTTCACAAGGATGTAGGCTGGTTTCAATCTGTCAAGTGAGATGTTAGTTGGCAAGTCCTTAACTTTTAGAATGAAATAATTTGTTTTTCGCTTCAGGACTTCAGAGGGATCTGCTTAGGGAGGCACTAGTTTGGCTTTGTCATTCCTCACAGATACGTGAGTCGTATTATGCTGATCTTTACTGACGAATGGTGTTTCCTTTACCTTGTGAGAACATTCTGAAGAGCATAGTTTACCCATTTGCTGGCGTAGCTGAGAAGTGAATGCTGGTAGACCCACTTCTAATTCGTTTTCTGACCTTACAATGAAATCACCAGGCATTGTTAGAGTTGTGTCACACAGCTACTCAGCAGCTGTTGAATTATTTTCTTCTCTCACGCAGCAATGCAGTCACAGTAGAACTGTAGAAATGAGTCATTCTATTCATTTTTACCATGTGTTCGAGTGGCTGCGTTGAACGTTCGATGGAATCTATTCTCTCATTTGATTGTAGATGACATGCCGTTGTTTGAGTTAATTTGGAGCTACAAATCTTAGCTCTTGCACGGAACAGCTCTGATTGGAAATGCGCTCCTTCTGCAGTTACTATTTAGTTAGGCCCTCCAAATCTATTCATCCAGGAGTTATTAAACGCTCGTGCCATGGTTTCTGCTCAAACATCACGTAGTGGAAATACCTCTGTCCAGTTACTGAACCGATCGATGCACGTTAAACAATATATGAATTTGCATGAGGGCGGCAGTGAACAAATCAGATCGATGTTTACGATCTTAAATCGTCCATCCGTGCTTGGGAACTGGCCGGAAGCAGATTTAATAAGTCTAGTCACCTTGTTCTTTTGGCATGCTGTGCATGATTTTGCCCAGTTTTGGAGATCTTGTTTGATGTTTGACGAGTGTTGAGTATGTTGTTCTGGAGAACAAGAAGCTATCAGTATAGCGACTAAGTATGCAAAACAGAAATCGAAACCTCTCACACGTTCGTTAATAAATCTCTAAAAGGTACTGTGTACGTTCCTGATGTCAAATGGTATGAAACTGGATTCATGAAGTCCAAAAGGTGTGATCCCAGTACTCTTTTCCTTGTCACTTTCATCGATTGGAATTTAGTAACATGCTTTGAGGAGATGTATTGTCTTGCTCACAAGGTTGTAATTTACATCATTTATGCGAGGAATTGGTTAGTGGTCAGGAAAAGTCCGGTCGTGAAGACGTCGGTAGTCCCAACAAACGCGCCAATGACCATGTGCAGAGGATTAGCCCACCGGGATTTAGACGGACATCTTGTATTATGATTCATTAGGAACTGGAATTATTGTTTAGTCAAATTTATTTACTGTTAATATAACCTGCTTTCTTTTGAGTACACTGGCGGGCCACTGCTAGTTGCAGTATAATGTTTAACATCTTGCTCAGTTTCTCCTGGCATAAATGTGGGTTCCGCCAGGTAATAAAAATTTTAAGTATCTCAGTGTATTTACATTCAGCAATCAGACAAATCACTGCACACCATAATGAAGCCACATGTAGCTGTCACTGTCAAATAATAATTTTCTTTTCAGGTGTGTTACTAAGCCAAACTGATGAAGAGAGTCTACAACGATTAGGCCTACACCGTTCGTCGTGTTGGCCACAATGAAACCCACTCAAAACTGAGTTTTAAACCTAAATCAAGATTCAATATGTTTTATCCATCAGTTTTAATCTCAGATTCACTTGCAGCATAAACGTTTTACTCTGCCTGTTTAACCTTAACTTTGGGAAACGCTGGTTATGACGGAGACCTCACCACCGTTGTCAGCCAGGAAACATAACCCTGAAGTTTTATGTCTCACGAACAGTCGATACTGGTGGCCTGGTGTACCTTTGCGGCAGAACGCTCTGCCGCTACTGTGTCTACCGACTGGAGTTTTCCTCACAATTCTCTGTCAAGGTTGGACGCTCTTCTGAGGGCTGTAGTTTGATGCGTAAAGAAAATGAAAATAGTTGTACTATCCTGAACTGCCTCTGCCTCTGCTACCACAACGTCTTCGTGATTGATACTAGGTCTAGACTTGAGGACTTCAGTTTCCAGCTCTTCGATCCTTACCAGAACGAAATCCACTGATACTGAATAAACACGCGCCGTATGGAACACTTCCGTTGAAGATGATTGAAGTTCCTGAGTTCTTCGCTTTACATCATCCGATCAGCCTCTTGCGCTTGTTCGTCCACTTTTTCTTCGGAGATTATTAAAATATTTGGAGCGCTACCATGAAATTTGTCTTTAAAATTTTATCTGAAACGTTCGTTCTGACATAACCTTTCATTTTCCGAAGAAGTTGACTGGGTTCCGTACCACCAACTTCTAATTCGCTAGATAACTTCTTAATTTGACGTTATTTATTTTCCTTGAGTCATTAACAGTCTTTCTTTAGCTTACGAGTATTCGTTGCTTTCGTCACTGTTCACGAGATCCCATATATTTTCGACAAATCGCGGCTCTAAATGTGCTTACAAATAATTTGGTTGCTTCAGCCTGTATTCCCGCGATTTTAAATTGAGCTTCAGCCTGATAGAACCATATATCAGGTTTTTCAGTCAGAACGCATAAAGTTTCGCACTAACTTTGTCCGCTCCTATTTTCGTATCACTGTTCTGGATATTACTATTCCGTCTATCTTTCATCATGTTTGTTTCTAGTTTAAATCACGTCGGGGAAGCCAGTTATTCGTCTTCTTATACAATTAATCACCAAACACACTGTTTTATATCCGAAAATATTATTTTGAAACTTCCCTTTTGTTACAAGACAAATATTACACAATCAAAACAAAAAATTGATACCAAGTCCTCGTACTCTGTCCATTTCGAAAATGTCATTTGTTTTCAAAGAAAACTAAAGCTAACGCAAAGAAGAATTATTTACAGAGCTGTAGGTTATCAACATAAACATCTCGACGAGTTTGTGACTCATATTGCAGGTGTGATTTTTCAGTTTCTCCCGTCGTATTTCTTGCCCGAACAGTTCAAATGGCTCTGAGCACTATGGGATAAACTTCTGAGGTCATCAGTCCCCTAGAAATTAGAACTATTTAAACCTAGCTAACCTAAGGACATCACACACACCCATGCCCGAGGCAGGATTCGAACCTGGGACCGTAGTGGTCGCGCGGTTCCAGACTGTAGCGCCTAGAGCCGCTCGGCCTGCTCGAACAGTCCACGGGTATACTGCCGGTCCATAGTGTCCATCGGGCACAATATTTCGGCGATCAGACATGTCACCATCGTCAGGTACGCTGACGAACTGAGCTCCTGAGGGTGGGCGACCGTCTTAAATCCCCGTAAAACGTCTCGACAACTTCAAGCTGAAGGACTCAGATACACTGGTGAGTTTTGACGTTGTTTCGTTATTCACCAAGGTGCCTCTTCGAGAGTCAGTTGAGCTTATTGCACAGAAATTTGACGAGAAGACGACCGACCTTTTCAAACACGTTCTGACCTCCACGTATTTTCTTTTTAATGGGGAATACTATGAACAAACAGAAGGAGTCGCAATGGGGAGCCCACTCTTACCTGTGGAGTACTTCGAGGAGGAAGCTTTGACGTCAACCAAATGGAAACCTACTTGTTTTCTACGTTATGTGGATGACACGTTCATGATCTGGCCCCATGGAAGGGACAAGCTCCTAGACTTCCTTACACGCCTGAACTCCATACATCCGAACATTAAATTCACTATGGAAATCGAAGCAAAGGGAAGATTACGATACCTGGACGTCATGGTCAGAAGAAGAGCAAATGACACCCTGGGCCACAGGAAGAAAACACACACCGACCTGTATTTGCAAGCGGATAGCTGTCACCACCCGGCGCAGAGGAATGGGGTACTAAAAATACTGGTGCACAGGGCGCGCACCATCTCTGACGCAGAGAGTCTACCTCAAGTGCTGGAACACCTCAAAACTGTATTCCTGAAAAACGGGTACTCGGAATGGCAGATCGGACCCGCTCTCCGCCCTACCTCTACGGTACAGCGTGTGGAGACGGATGAAGACACGGAGAAAGAGATAGCCACTGCCTATATACCGTATACTGGCCCACTATCGGGGAAAATAGGACGAATATTGAGGAAACACCGAGTAGGAACTGTCTTTTGCCCATCAAATAAAACGCGAGCATTATTTAGAAGTGTCAAAGATGATCTCAGTTTGCGGAAGGCCGGCATATACCAGATTCCGTGTCAATGTGGGAAGACTTATATTGGACAGACAGTGCGCACCATCGACGATCGTTGCCGAGAACATCAGAGGTACACTCGAATTGGGTACCCCAACAAGTTGGCGGTCGCAGAGCACTGTTTGTCCGAAAATCACGAAATGGACTACCAACATACCAGGGTCCTGGCACAGACAGCGTCGTTAGAGAGGCTATCGAAATTCGTACAGGGACGGACTCATCAACCGAATGGGTGTGAAATCTTATAGGACTTAACTGCTAAGGTCATCAGTCCCTAAGCTTACACACTACTTAACCTAAATTATCCTAAGGACAAACACACACACACACCCATGCCCGAGGGAGGACTCGAACCTCCGCCAGGACCAGCCGCACAGTCCATGACTGCAGCGCCCCAGACCGCTCGGCTAATCCCGCGCGGCTCGTCAACCGAGATAGCGGCTACAACCTCAGCAGAGCATGGGAACTAGCATTGAGTCTAATTAAAAAGACCCTCACGCAATGGAAACGAATGGGCGACTGAGGCGGACGAGGCAATTACAGTTTGTGCGTGCAAGTCATTGGATTCATTGACACGAATTGCCCAGGAAGATGAGACAGCACCTTACTTTCGTAAACCACTCATTGAGTTGCCTACATACGACAGTACGGAATGGATTACCTGTCAACTCGCCCTGGCACGCTTTCTCCTTAGTGCACTGTTCGTCAAATTGCGGCCCGCTGACTAAATGCGATCCGAATGAAGTGTCCGTGCGGCCTGCGATTCTCAGTCGCAATCATACAATCATACTGGATATGTTTCTATCAACTAAAAGCAGAATCTGAAAACGTCAACTAACTTAAAAGCTTCTTAAGATGGTATTTTCCTTTCTCAGTAACTAACAAAAATACTTACAGAAACAGTAGTATTTTAAGGGGTGCTTAATTTTAATTGACGTTGGTGAATTCGGCCGTGAGCTACGTAAAGTCTGTAGCTTATCTCAGGAGGCAGAGTCGGATGTAGCGCATTCACGAGCGTGTGCAACTAGCACCGATCAGCTGCTATGGTATAAATGTCGAATGGGATTAAGATCGATTCGTAAAGGCGGACAACAGAGACGGCCGTCTTCAAATGCGGTTTATAACAAATAATATGAAATCAAATTAAGGCTGTTACCATACAATGCAATGAATAAAACAAAAATGTCTTCAAAAGTATTCAGTAAACATTTGCGATTGTGTCGCATAGTGCAATTACTGTTACTAATGCGTATAACATACTAATACATGTAGGTTTCCAGTTCATAGTAAGACTGATAGGGCAATGTATGTTAAAGTGTCTAGGATGGGGAAAGTAGCCATTGCATATTTTGCTCCCTGTACAACACTGCTGCCTGCCGAGAAGTGGTCACACTGGTTATAATATACATCGCCACTGTCGTCACTGAGATTCACAGAAGAAGCTTGTTCTGTTATTTTTTTAGTAAAGGCCTTCTTGTTTCTGAGTCATTTGATGTAACATAAGTCGTTTATATTATGATGTACATATGCAGACTGAAGCGAAGAATGAAAATTTGCACCAAGGCTAGAGTTCAAACCCAAGTCTCTTGCTCACTAGGCAGATGCGGTAACTACTACGCCATCCTGGCACAGTGGCTTTGCACAACTGCTTGGAGTACCCTAGCATGCCTCCTCGATCTTCATTTCTGTTTTTGTTGGTAGCTGACTTGCATGGAGAGTAATAATATTTTTTTTACAACATCGGTGTTTAAATAACGTCTTTTGGCCCACAGATATAGTTACTTGTTATTTATTTCAGTTTGATAGGGTGTTCAGTGGATCACTAATCCCGTCATGGGATCAAATCGCGGAAAAGTGGTCAAGGTGGTCATCCAATATGAGTTACTTACTTCCAAAAAATATGGATAAACAACAGGTGAAACAAACTTCTAAACTCTTTTATGTACAAAGGTATTATCCGCCATTCTATTCCTTCGTGACAATTTTAAATCAAATTAAATTAAAGTTATATTACTTAAAACCGTCCCTCTTGTGTTATATTTGGCATAATACAAAAGTCCGATTGAAAACGATCTGTTGCAGCCGCTTAGTATTCTTTCAGATACTGGGGCGTGAAGACGCTTAGACAAAGTGCCTGGAAATCAGAAAAGCAAACGTGGGATCCTGTTGCGATAGCAATGGTCGTAGAATCCGCTTAGGTACAGAAAACTGGTCATTATGTAAGCGCTCAGAAAAATGAATCTTGTTCCAATATATCATTTTCGTTTTCGCTTAAAATCTTTGGTGCGATACTCAAAATGTATAAGCTTCTTTCTATAACCATGTTTTGGCGAAAACTGGTTTTCTCTTTGAGTGGCCACACTTTATCCCTCCCCCCCCCCCTCCTCCCGTCAACCTCCTTCCCCCTCTCCCTGCCAACTTCTTCTCATTCCTATGCGGCCAGGGTGTTGCCGGTCTACAGTCTCAATATTTGCTCCCTTACCGACTACGTTTGACGATCACTGCCCTAGTGCAACTACACCACGACGTATATTACGAATCAAAAGCTGGAGAGATGCTTTATTCACCATATTGTGTCTTTTCTTATCGTCTTGTAGTTTTCACGGAAGTGTCTTCTGAAACTCCAGTGGTACCCGTGAATAACCCTGCATTGTGCTGAAATTTATGTGACTACAAATACTGTATTCTGGAATTACAGTATATCTATATAATAGGGCGGTTTGTCATAGCTACTAGACTACAAACCTCGCATGTGATGCCAAATAAATATAAAATATAAATAAAAATATATGATTAGTTTGATGGTGTTCGGTGAAGCTGTTCATGGTACAACACTTTTCATTTAAATCATTGTCTTAAGTCGCCAAGTACTTTCCAGAACTGTTCATAATCTAAAAGGCTGTATACGTTAATGGTGGCACATATAAGCGCGAATATTCGTGTCCAGGTCTTTCAGGCCAAAGAAGATGCTTCGTCATAAATTGAGACCAAACGAATTTCACATGACGGAAACAGCAATCACACATTCGTAAACCCAAAAACGAAAAGAGATGGAGCAATAATGAGTCACTGTATTTGTATTTCGGAGGATGGCGGATCAAATTCCGGTGCAGGCATACAGATTTAGATTATGCGCGATTTCCCTAAACTGCTAACAGAAAATGAAACTGTGATCCCTCCGAAAATTCGGGGTTTGTGTTCCGTCCCTAATATTTTTCTCGTGGACGGGAAATGTAACATCCCGTATCTGTGATGCAATCTGTCCCTCTTCTTTAAGCCGAGAAGCCCATGGCCATATGTGCAGCAGTTGGATGTCTCGAAGTCATTAACACAATATCACTGGAAACACAGGATCGACAGGACTCTCTTTTAATCACAGAAGATTGTAAACGAACTGGAATCGTGTAGACCATTTTTAATTCTAATTTATCACTGGAAACTAAGGGTCGACAGGATTCTCTTTTAGTCACAGAAAGGTGCAAAGGAACTTTCTTTTTCTAACTTGCATGTGTACGCTGACGAAAGCGAAGATTAACAAGCTTTGACATAATAGCGAATAAAGACTGATTCAGGAAGTACAGAATTCCTTTCATTCTGGTCAACGATCACAAACAAATTGTCCTCAGCTATTAGATTTCCGTCCATAATGAACATCTTCAGATCTGTTAGCAAAGGGGAAACTAAATACAAGTGGTGGACAATTGGCATCTTGTAAACAATAAATTGTGAAATAACTAAAAGATACTTATTTCATATGAATAGAAAACATGACCTTAAAAATAGTGAAACGTACCAGATTAAAACAGAAGAACCCTTATCTTATCGTAATGCTCAAGCCAAAGTGGCATCGTCGAGAGGTATAAACACAATTGGCTTGACATCTTTGAACAGCTTCAATAATATGGTGCAAACTGGGCAACAGTGCCGGCAGAATCACAACGTGAATGGGTTTGCTTTACACAGTAAACTGGGATGCAGTTGTAGCACAAAAAAGGTTTGTGGCGTAAATTCGTCAGGCGTAACTAGAGTACCCATATTGGACAAACATGACTACGCAATTAGGAAAAAGACGTACAATTAGTTATTAAAAAGGGAATTGCTGAGTGAGAATACGTCATTTCCAAAATTGCTGTAGATAACGATAATAATACCTAAGTTTCAAGTTTAAGGAGCTAACAAAATTACGTTAAAATGAGAAAATAAATAAAAAATTCAAATGAACAAAATGAAGACTGGAGTAACGACTGTTGGCGTAGCCGCCGGAATGCAACAAACGCAAGTTCTAACCTGAGGAACACAACCACCACAAGCCCCTCCTACGGAAGATGAAGTCGAAATTCAACAAGATGCACACCTGTGGCGTAAGTGTGAGCTGCTATTTTTAGTTTACACTCGAGAAGATTTCAGCATTGCCCACCCCGACCTTCGACTTGTCGGCGACTGGGTAACGCCGTCTTGTGCCGTCTGGGCAGGCAGCGTGAGAGCTTTGTGCCCAGGAGGCGTCGCTTCCAGGCCGATCGAGCGATCGCCCGGTTAGCCAATCGATACGATCCGCCGCCCAGCGCCCGGCGGACGCTCGGCCCGTTGAGCTAATCCCACCAACAATCGGATACATGTCCCTCCGATAATTGTGCTGCCTGACCGCTGACCGGCCCCCACCCCCGCCTCCCACTCCTGCAGCGAGCGCGCGCGCGCGCACACACACACACACACACACACACACACACACACACACACACAGCACCGCAGCCACTTCTTATTACTCTCCGTTTTGGGTGGTCAGATGTGCACTGCATTCGAGTGACCGCCCACATTCGCCAAACCAATTCAGCTGTCGTTGCTCAATTACCAGGGGAACGTGGATACCCTTTTACATATCGTGGTCGACAGAAACTTAATATCCCGTATAACTGATGCAATCTGTCCCTCGCCTTTGTGCCGAGAAGCCCCTGGCCATATGTGCTGCAGTCGTATGGTTGTCTGTGTGGTGAACACAAATCTTCTGGAAAGTGGAGGACGTCATCCGGGAGAGACACACGAATGATCTACTTTTTTCGCGGAGCTGCCTACACTCCCTTTTAGACCTTCTTCTAAAGAATCAAGGTGTGTAAATTCATAAAATACAATAATTCCTTTAGTCTTCGTTTCCAAACTTCGAATTTATATGTGTTCAGGTTCCAACTGGCTGCTAACTTACACCTTATTTTTTTCTAGTAGCCCTACATGCTGCGTCACATTACAAACGTAATCCTCATAGCAAGTTAATATGATTTGGAAGACAACGCCGATGAACTGTCGAACTTTATGCGTGTTTGCAGTGCGCTGTCCTAAATTATCATTTACTATGTCTTCCAAACTAGTTTGTGTAGTGCTGTGCAGTTAACATTACAGTAAAACGTAAACTATGTTCTCCAAAGTGATTTGCGCACCAGTATCAGTCTATAGATGCAAATAACTGAAATTAATACCATTAAGACCACCTTAAGATGTAAATAATTCCGGTTACTGCGGTACATTCAGTGCTTACTTGTTTGGATTTTTTCTGTCTTTCCACAGCTACACAAACCCCCCTCTACAATAGTAATATCACTAAAAACAGTACACCATTTGATGATGGGTCGCCACTGACAGCTTGATGAGTAATGAATGGCATTACGTTTTCTTCTGGTCTAATAGGTGCGGAATTTACCATTCCCCTCAAATGCTGGTGCATTATTTATCACGATATCATATTATCGAATCTATACACCGTGGAGCTGCAATTAGAATGTCCTACTCCTTTAAGGGAAGCCTACGAGATGTGTGGGGGATTAACGCAATACAGTATATTAACCTGACGGCAGATCTAAGAAACAGCTGGGAGCAAACGCGAAAACTTATCAAAGATTCTAACCTCTGGATCGCCGCACCTGAGACACCAATCTGACGACTTCGTATAGAGAGAGAGAGAGAGAGAGAGAGAGAGAGAGAGAGAGGAGTTGTGTCTAAATGGTTCAAATGGCTCTGAGCACTATGGGACTTTACTTCTGAGGTCATCAGTCCCCTAGAACTTAGAACTACTTAAACCTAAGTAACCTAAGGACATCACACACATCCATGCCCGAGGCAGGTTTCGAATCTGTGACCAGAGCAGTCGCACGGTTCCAGACTGTAGCGCCCAGAACCGCTTGGCCGGCAATTGTGTCTACAATTTTCGACTATTAACTGCGTTTACTAAACAAAAGCAGTAAGTAAGATGCCCAGTATGGAAACCGAATGTGGCAGCTAAAAACTTAAAACAAAATTAAAGTTGATCCTCCTTAACGAAAGTTGGGTCAATTTTTCTTTTATTAGAGAGGTGTCACGGGCTCGTTTACTTTGACCGCTGGCTAAAACATCTCATACCGACGAGGAAGGTATAGAAGTTGATTTTCAAACGATAACGTCTTTCATCCCAAGGTCCGAAAGTGCCTGAACTGTACGTTGAAGGTCACTGTATTGACTGTACGTAGACCTCACTTGGCTACCCCACCTACACTACCTCTTAAAGAGAGAGTTCCTCCTTTGAGATTCTTTCAAACAGAAAGCTTACATCAATTAACCGCAAGTCGTCAAGCGATATTTCTAAAATTGACATGTTGCGTTGCAAGATCCTTCGAGGACATTGCGTAACATCTGATGGAAAGGCGTCGTCGTGTTATTAAACTTGGAGCTCACAACTACGTCATAAGATGACCTGAAACTTCCTCTTTTGAAGGAGTTATAGAGTCTTATATTTACGATCACTACTGCTGAGTACAGTATGTTTCCAGATGAATAGTAAATGTTTTAGGAGATGGCAGTATAGACTATCTCCAATGAAACATTCCGTATGACGTGTGTCAATTTTTTTTGGCAGCAGAAGTGTAACTGTTAGATTGGAACCCAAACAGATACGCAAGGTGTTAAGGAAACGCAAATGATTAAGCTAAAAGTCTCCTTTCGAATTCTCTTGACGGGACCAAATGTAGATCTTATCAGATCGCCTTGGTTTTCCTTTATGAGGGCAGTACTTCTCGTAATCCGAACTATCGTGTACCTACTGTTTCGGAGATGATGTTCGCGTGTGACGGAGCCCCTGCACATTCTAGTCATCAGGTAAAATAATCTAAACATAACATTCCTCAGAAGATGAATCGGCAGTAATGGTCACGTTTCTTGGCCCCCTAGCTTCATGAACCTTACTACTTGAACTATGCCTTTCGGGGTGGTGGAAAGGTGAGTTTTGTGAAGAAAAATTAGATATAGCAGACGAATTGATCATTAGGATTATGAACGGTGCTCCCTGCGTAAGATAACGCGAAAATGACCTCAGAAGAGCTACACGTGGTGTTGTCAAGAAAATTCGAAAGTATCTTGAATTCCGAGGTGAAATTTGTGAACATCAAACTCGAACTTAAATCATTTGCCTTTCCGTAGCACCTTCTGTGTGTATTTGTGTGGATCCCATTCTGACAGCTATCACAATTAAAAATTGGACTGTACGCTGCAGGACAATTGCCAGGCAGCATCTACATCTACGTAGATACTCCGCAAGCTACCGTACGGTGTGTGGCGAAGTGTATCATGTTCCACAGGTAGTCAATTCCTTTCCTGTTCCACTCTCAAATAGAGCGAGGGAAAAACGACTCTCTATATGTCTCTATATGAGCCCTAATTTCTCTTATCTTATATTCTTGGTCCTTAGGCGCAATATGCATTGGCGGCAGTGGAATAGTTTGGCAGTCAGCTTCAAATACCGGTTCTCTAAATTTTCTCGTTAGTGTTTCTCGAAAAGGACGTCACCTGCCCTCCAGAAATTCCCATTTGAGTTGTTAAACATCTCCGTAGCACTTAACGTGTTGTTAAAACCTACCGGTAACAAATCTAGCAGCCCGCCTCTGAATTACTTCGCTGTCTTTCTTTAGTCCGATCTGGTACGGATCCCAAATGCTCGAGCAGTACTCAAGAATAAGTCGCACCAGCTTCCTCTATGCGGTCTCCTTTACAGGCGAACCACTCTCTCCTAAAATTCTCCCAATGAACAGAAGTCGACCATTCGCTTTCAATGCTCGTTCCATTTCATATCGCTTTGAAACGTTACGATATTAAACACAGTACATGCGGAGCTGTACATTCATTGCGAAAAATATTACAGATTTCACCACGTCAGAAGGCGGGATAACAGACATGAATAACCTTCATGTTTGACAGAGGTGAAATTCCCAGAATAACTTCGATATAGCTCATTAAGGAATATGCCCTTCTCAGCCATTAATGCCAGTTTTGCATCTGTTATACATGTTGGTTACCAAGGGAGTCCTTGGAAGATACAGGGTGTTTAAAAAATGACTGGTATATTTGAAACGGCAATAAAAACTAAACGAGCAGCGATAGAAATACACCGTTTGTTGCAATATGCTTGGGACAACAGTACATTTTCAGGCAGACAAACTTTCGAAATTACAGTAGTTACAATTTTCAACAACAGATGGCGCTGCGGTCTAGGAAACTCTATAGTACGATATTTTCCACATATCCACCATGCGTAGCAATAATATGGCGTAGTCTCTGAATGAAATTACCCGAAACCTTTGACAACGTGTCTGGCGGAATGGCTTCACATGCAGATGAGATGTACTGCTTCAGCTGTTCAATTGTTTCTGGATTCTGGCGGTACACCTGGTCTTTCAAGTGTCCCCACAGAAAGAAGTCACAGGGGTTCATGTCTGGCGAATAGGGAGGCCAATCCACGCCGCCTCCTGTATGTTTCGGATAGCTCAAAGCAAACACACGATCATCGAAATATTCATTCAGGAAATTAAAGACGTCGGCCGTGCGATGTGGCCGGGCACCATCTTGCATAAACCACGAGGTGTTCGCAGTGTCGCCTAAGGCAGTTTGTACCGCCACAAATTCACGAAGAATGTCCAGATAGCGTGATGCAGTAATCGTTTCGGATCTGAAAAATGGGCCAATGATTCCTTTGGAAGAAATGGCGGCCCAGACCAGGTCTTTTTGAGGATGCAGGGACGATGGGACTGCAACATGGGGCTTTTCGGTTCCCCATATGTGCCAGTTTTGTTTATTGACGAAGCCGTCCAGGTAAAAATAAGCTTCGTCAGTAAACCAAATGCTGCCCACATGCATATCGCCGTCATCAATCCTGTGCACTATATCGTTAGCGAATGTCTCTCGTGCAGCAATGGTAGCGGCGCTGAGGGGTTGCCGCGTTTGGATTTTGTATGGATAGAGGTGTAAACTCTGGCGCATGAGACGATACGTAGACGTTGGCGTCATTTGGACCGCAGCTGCAACACGGCAAACGGAAACCCGAGGCCGCTGTTGGATCACCTGCTGCACTAGCTGCGCGTTGCCCTCTGTGGTTGCCGTACGCGGTCGCCCTACCTTTCCAGCACGTTCATCCGTCACGTTCCCAGTCCGTTGAAATTTTTCAAACAGATCCTTTATTGTATCGCTTTTCGGTCCTTTGGTTACATTAAACCTCCGTTGAAAACTTCGTCTTCTTGCAACACTGTGTTCTACGCGGTGGAATTCCAACACCAGAAAAATCCTCTGTTCTAAGGAATAAACCATGTTGTCTACAGCACACTTGCACGTTGTGAACAGCACACGCTTACAGCACAAAGACGACGTAAAGAATGGCGCACCCACAGACTGCGTTGTCTTCTATATCTTTCACATCACTTGCAGCGCCATCTGTTGTTGAAAATTGTAACTACTGTAATTTCGAAAGTTTGTCCGCCTGAAAATGTACTGTTGTCCCTAGCATATTGCAACAAACGGTGTATTTCTATCGCTGCTCGTTTAGTTTTTATTGCCGTTTCAAATATACCGGTCATTTTTGAAACACCCTGTATTACCCCACTCCTCTCTCTAGGCGGTCTTCAGTTCTTGCACAGTTCTAGGAGGGCGTGTTCGTAGAGAAACACGTCTGCCAAGAGCGTCCCAGTCGTCCTTAATAGGATTTAGGTAAGGGGAGTACGCAGGACATTTCATAGGTTCAAAACCTTCAGTTTCCAGTGTGTCCGACACCTCAGCGGTTGTGTATGGGAGGGCGTTGTCTTCCATAAACAGAAAATCGGAACATAGTGCACTCCTAAACATATGGTCACGAACCAGAATAATCTCCCTTCAGTACCGCTGTGCTGTAACGGTTCCTCGTGCAAATATATGCAGCGGTGTTCGGCCATTGTGCATAACGCCCGACCAGACCATAACACCTAGGCGACATCAGTGACGTGTATGATCACTGACTGATGGCCAGAATCACTTCCCACAGTGACACGGGATTCGTCGGAGAACATCACAATGGTTCACACTGTTACCGACGCCTGGCAACATGCTCTCTACACCAACGAGCTCTTTCTCGGCGATGACGTGGGTGAAGTGGGACACATTTAACAGGCATCCGAGCATACAAATCAGCCTGATCTAATGGCCGCGAAATTGTTCGAGCAGAGATACGTGTACGGGTAGCGGTTGCAAGGTCTGGAGCGAGATGTCTTTGCATTTCGCCACTAGGGTTACCTATCGATCCTCTTGCGGTATGGTAGTCCGTCTACGACCACCGCATGCTTTCACATAGCATTTCCACTTTTTGTGGCTTTTTTTTTTTAATTACGATATGACACTTTTGGACACACTCATTACTGTGGCCATAGTAGTGACACTTTGACGGGCTTCGAGCCGTCCAACTGCTCCTCCGCTAACGAAAGCATTGAAATGATGTCTTGCAGAAACGTTGCCGAACCACATGGAATATCGCACTGATCGGTTCCACAACAACCTTCGTCAAACACTGTACTATATTTTAACTTAAGTTCAGTCTTGATCACAACACTTATGTCTCAGTAACATAGGTGACCGGTTTCGGTTATATTTATATAACCATCTTCAGACCTGTGAATTAATTTTAGAAAATACTAGAGACCAATCTTAAAATAAAATGAAAACTGTATAATGGCGACAAAATTTTAACAAGATAAAATAAAACTTATTATACCCATGGCTTCCTTGGAGGATGGTAGGTGGAGCTCTCCTCAGCTGCTACGAAGTCGGTTCCACAACAACCTTCGTCAAACACTGTACTATATTTTAACTTAAGTTCAGTCTTGATCACAACACTTATGTCTCAGTAACATAGGTGACCGGTTTCGGTTATATTTATATAACCATCTTCAGACCTGTGAATTAATTTTAGAAAATACTAGAGACCAATCTTAAAATAAAATGAAAAGTGTATAATGACGACAAAATTTTAACAAGATAAAATAAAACTTATTATACCCGTGGCTTCCTTGGAGGATGGTAGGCGGAGCTCTCCTCAGCTGCTACGAAGTCAACTGTTGGTTATGAGTGCTGAGCATTAGCTTAAATATGCAGAGGCTCCGCCTACTTCCTCTCACACTACTTCACAACTGCCAATCAGCGTTCATAATATGACGCTATCGTCAAAGTATAGAAGTACGAACTACACTACTAACATAAAACTGATTCATTTAAATGTCTGATTAACAGATAGTATGTGTAAAACTTATTTATATTTTAGATAAAAACGATAAACTACGATGTGTAGTAGCTGTGCCCTCTATGGGCAACCTTAATGCTATTGGGGAGTGTCAGTTAAATCAAAGACGTAAAAGTCCTTGAAGTTGTGGTATATATCGATTATACCGAGTCGCCTACATCACAATTGCATCTTTGATGGATGTTGCAGAATCGTCTTACTTTAACTGTAGTTTTCATAGTGACATTCTTTATAACAGTAGGGTAGCAACCAAGAGTACGTTCCGCATTATGTATGTCTGAATAACTGATGAGACCGCTGATTAAACATATAGGACTCATCGATATAATAGTTTTTATAATAATCAGTTTCAATTGATAAAAATTTTATGTTATATCGTTGCCAGGCAATGAAAACCTGGTAACTCAAATTGGTCAAATTTTACAGGAGAAACAGAAAACTAATTATAGAAATCACATGAGGACCTGATTAGTCAAATGTAGTGGTTTCTGCTACACAATATGGATCCGGTCATTGGTACATAAGACTTTATTATGCACTTCAAATTGTCTGCCGGTTTTTGGAGTTACGAGGTTTTCACAGTTATTTTTTTGGTAGTGATGGAGATAAGAGGCATCTAACGAGTGCACGGATAAGAATTGAATGAATGTTTAATTTGTTTTTAAAAGAACTTACTTAAACTTTGCATTATTTGTGTATTATGAAACATCTGTAAGGATACATTGTTACAGATATAAAGTGAAATGAATAATTTCACATTGATCAAAATATTGGAATCTGGATGTTAATAAATTACAGTGTTTAAAAACATAGAAACAATGTCGTTAGTTTTAATTAACCTTTTATTACTGTAAACATTCGTGCAGTTTATTAACAGTTATTATTGTTACTATTACTGCTACACTCACAGTCATAGGTGGTTGTAAACAAGTTTATTTCCGGCTACATTTTTTTAGACACGGACATGTTCTCTCATTACAAATGTGAGGCAGTGTGTCAGAAAATGAATGCACATCCTTAGGAAGGACCAGCTTTAGTTGTTGCAAATGCGTAAACTTTTCTGCGATGATCTTTAATGGTGAACTGTAGAGAGGAGGCACTGTAAATGAACTGGGTATGTTTGACCTCCTTCTTGGAAGTGGTTCCCATGTATCGCTGAATTTCAATTTATATTCCATTTTTCCGGAGGGATCATACTTGAGACTCCGGATATCAGTTACTGCTGGATCCCCAATTTTGGATCCTGGCCGAATAGACAAATACAACGAGAGTTTATCATAGGACTTGAAAAACGTGTGGTCCAAATAATTGACAACATAAGGTCTAGGACTTTGTCTTGCGGTAGCACAAACTTCTACATAGCCAGCAGGAGTATAAATGTGTCTGTTTTTTAACTTCCTTTCTATGGTGGAGTGCATAGAATCACACTCCATTTCTCCAGAAATTTTTGCACTATTGTAATACCTTTCTGATTGGCGAGATGAGCCAGTACAATACTCATGACTGAGTTTCGATTCTGGTACGGCATCCGTCGCTATAGGAAATAGCTTCTGAATCATTTTGGACGTACGTTTCTATAAAATGCACGAGTATACTGGCAAATTCCGAAACTGTTAGTCCACCTTCACTCTCGTGCCAAAGGTAACAATAACCATCGTTACTTTTTAAATCATAGATGGTAAAGTTGTGGACCTTCAGTTTGCTTTTATAGTACAGTGCAGATGCTTTTAGTCTGGGAGAAAACAGAAGTGCTTGAAGGTCAATTGTAAACACTCTAGCTGATCCTAATTTATCACTATTTTTCGCTTCCCTTGCCTCAGTTTTTCGGGCCATATGCAAAGAGTATTCATTGCCTGAGAGATTGCCTGTCTGGTGAGAACAACAAAGATCGCATTGGTCCTTTTTAGGCGAAAATAAGTTAAGATTATTTTCATCGAATACCTCGCAGAACTGTTTGTAAGCAGCTGGCATTTGTCCTCTTTTCTTGCAAAATTGTATATACTCCCTATGTAGTTAGGTTCCAAGTAGAGTTTTGTGGAAGAACGACGGCAGTAATGCGATTCCAGTTTCGGCAACTCTGCAAAAAAAACCTGATGCTGATTGTCGTCCACCTGAAACTTTCGTTGGTCTTTCCAGCATTTGAGGCCCTTCTGCAAGCGTTCTTCCTGATGCACTAGATGCCCATGTTCTGACACTCCATTCGCCTAAGCACAAAGTATTCAGAAACATAGTCTTGTAGACAGTTTTTCTCTGTCCTTCTATTACAAAATTGTAATATAGTGTGTTAGAACGGTGAGATTTATTAGATTCTGAATTATTTCTGCGTCTTTTAACTGGAACGTAGTAGACATGGCTTCTAACAAAAATTTTTCTTTCACCCCAAGACATATTCTGTCAGAAATGATTAAATATTAGCTGTCTCTGCTCTTCTGTAATATCCTTGCAATTCCTGTTCCGATTTAAGGAAGAATGTTTACAAGTACATCGTGGTTTCATTTCCCTCCTACTTCTGCTCATTGTTGGTCTCTTTTTGCCAAACTCATCTTCTTGCATTCCTAAATAATCTTGTCCACTCATACGTTCTTCTTTCTGCAGACTTTGAAGTGATTGGTTGCTTTTCCTTTTACGGCGCTGCTTAGTACTTTTTACTCCCACATCAACTTCGTCATCGTCGTCTTCCGTGCTGCTGTTACTACTATGGTCATTTTTGTTTTTATCTGGATCACACACATCACTACTGCCACTGGAGATATCATCCTCGCTGCTGTGTTTGAAAAGACTTTCAAACTCAGAAGTGGAATTCGCCTCTGTATTGGCTTCTTTTTCCGCATTATCTGTAGTGTAAACAATAATTTCATCAATAATATTTAAATAATTTTATCACCTCAACTTCCAAACAAGGATCTTACTTGAAGTTACAACAATATGAACTACGGTTTACCTTCATTTTGTAGGTCTACTCTTTCCTTTGGTGCAGGACAAGGAGGAACCTGACTAGAATCCTCTTCCGGTGATTTTATACGATATGATCCGTTGTCGGCTTGTTTCACAGGGTGAAGAGTGAATTTACTCTTTTTACCCATAGCTGAAAACAAAGTAGTTACTGTAGAATGTATAGGATTCTGTTCAGTTCTAAAATTAGAACCTCGTATGTACCGAGTGCAGTCTGCTTTGTGCGCGATGAAAAACTCGTAAGTCAACATTGTATTTAACGGGGTCATTTTTAATTCTGTATATTAAAATACAATATATAAATACCTAGAAATACTAACACGTACCTGTAGCAATAAAGCAGTGTTGGGTCTGTCAAAATGGTTACTATCACATCAAAAAACGTTTTAATCTCGGAGCATGTGTTCGCCCTGCACACTAACAATGGCGATTACCGGAGATGCGAGGTTTACAGCACAAACTACATATCGCTGGAGATGTGAGTTTTTCATTATTGTCGCTACGTGGCAACACCGTTCAACTCGAAGAAGGAAGGTTTCAACAGGCTATGTGGCATTATTGTCTACATTTGGTAATGGAGTTGCATGGATTTCATTGTCAGATGGAGTTACGAGGTTTCGATTGCCTAGCGACGATATAGCATATTTTTCATACATAGCTTTTGCAAAGGTATAACTAATCTTATATTTTAAAACAAAAGAGTAGGTGCGACTTCATTATAAAATTTTGTCATAAAGGTCGTAAAAATATTTTTCGCGAAAATGTAATTGTTCATTGAGCAGCATTGATGATTTGGTTTTCAAATGAGCATATATCTCATATATAGACGAAATCGAGATATATGATCATTGTCGTCATTGGACACTTTTCATTTTATTTTAAGATTGGTCTAGTATTTTCTAAAATTAATTTACAGGTCTGAAGATGGTTATATAAATATAACCGAAACCGATCACCTATGTTATTGAGACATAAGTGTTGTGATCAAGACTGAACTTTAGTTAAAGTATAATACTCTATTGATCACTGTTTCCAAAAATGTTTACCAAAAAACATTGTACTGCTTGAACTGCCGAATGCATACTGACCATTCTCTGCAGTTAACACGTCCCGCAATATACATTTCCTTTTACTAACACCGCAGCAACTGGAAGCTTTTCCGTAGCTAGTGTAAGTTGTTCCTTAGAAGTTGTTAGGCAGTGCATTATTCGCACTAGTCTATACTGTCACCTACAATCACCTACAATATTTGCTATTCTTCCTGAAACAGCCTGTATATTGCGTAACTGAGGCGTCGAGTACTGTTGTATGGCTATGTAGATACGGTTTCATTTGTATGCGGCGGCAAATAGTCTCGTCGACGGTCGGCGACCGCCGAGCTCGGGGAATTGCAGGCAGTTCCGTCACTGGCTCGAACCACGTCTGCGCGTGCGCCAGACTTGTCGCGCCCTCGGTGCTTGGGTGACACGTGCTGCGTAGGTTGGTGGCTGCGAAGTGGGGGAGCAGTAGTGCTGGTGGGGGAAGCATTCGTGGGAGGGCAGGCGGGGAGAATGGGAGAAGCTGCAACCCGCAGGCGGCCACGGCGCGCCGGCGCAGCGCCTGCGGATAATAAGATTTACTGCTTGCTGATTCTGTTTGAGAGTCGGACTCTGGATCCCGGGAGCCCCGCTAAATGGGATGCGCGCCGCTGCCGCCGGATTTACCGGCAGAAACATAGGCAGCGATCAATTTTTCAGCGCACCCGTAAAAGGGATGCGGCGCGCCTCCTAGCCTGCTCGCCGCTGACTGGCAGGAGAGCAACAGACTGCAACACGGTCCTGCCACACTTGCTTTCCGACCTCAGCACTTGCCTCCTGACAAACGCCGTGCGCTGTCCTCCAAGCTCACTGACGCACCGTGTACGGCTTACGAACAGGCCTGTGGTTTGTCCAGGACTTGAAGATTGACTACAGAGTACGTAAAATAGACTAGCAGGGAACCATACAAACGTCTCAAAAAGAGATCGACAGGAAGTGTAAAATGGCTAAGCACGGATGACTAGAGGACAAATGTAAGAATGTAGAGGCTTATCTTACGAGGGGTAAGATAGATACTGCCTACAGGAAAATTAAAGAGACCTTTGGAGAAAAGAGAACCACTTGCATGAATATCAAGAGCTCAGATGGAAACCCAGTTCTAAGCAAAGAAGGGAAAGCAGAAAGGTGGAAGGAGTATACAGGGTGTTACAAAAAGGTACGGCCAAACTTTCAGGAAACAGTCCTCACACACAAAGAAAGAAAAGATGTTATGTGGACATGTGTCCGGAAACGCTTGCTTTCCATGTTAGAGCTCATTTTATTACTTCTCTTCAAATCACATTAATCATGGAATGGAAACACACAGCAACAGAATGTACCAGCGTGACTTCAAACACTTTGTTACAGGAAATGTTCAAAATGTCCTCCGTTAGCGAGGATACATGCATCCACCCTTCGTCGCATGGAATCCCCGATGCGCTGATGCAGCCCTGGAGAATGGCGTATTATATCTCAGCCTTCCACAATACAAGCACGAAGAGTCTCTACATTTGGTACCCGGGTTGCGTAAACAAGAGCTTTCAAATGCCCCCATAAATGAAAGTCAAGAGGGTTGAGGTCAGCAGAGCGTGGAGGCCATGGAATTGGTCCGCCTCTACCAATCCATGGGTCACCGAATCTGTTGTTGAGAAGCGTACTAACACTTCGACTGAAATGTGCAGGAGCTCCATCGTGCATGAGCCACATGTTGTGTCGTACTTGTAAAGGCACATGTTCTAGCAGCACAGGTAGATTATCCCGTATGAAATCATGATAACGTGCTCCATTGAGCGTAGGTGGACGAAACTAAAATGAGCTCTAACATGGAAATTAAGCGTTTCCGGACACATGTCCACATAACGTCTTTTCTTTATTTGTGTGTGAGGAATGTTTGCTGAAAGTTTGGCCGTACCTTTTTGTAACACCCTGTATAGAGGGTCTATACAGGGGCGATGTTCTTGAGGACAATATCATGGAAATGGAAGAGGATGTAGATGAAGATGAAATGGGAGATATGATACTGCGTGAAGAGTTTGACAGAGCACTGAAAGACCTAAGTCGAAACAAGGCCCCGGGAGTAGACAACATTCCATTAGAACTACTGACATCCTTGGGTGAGCCAGTCCTGACAAAACTCTACCATCTGCTGAGCAAGATGTATGAGACAGGCGAAATACCATCAGACTTCAAGAAGAATATAATAATTCCAATCCCAAAGAAAGCAGGTGTTGACAGATGTCACAGCTGCAAAATACTAACGCGAATTCTTTACAGACGAATGCAAAAACTGGTAGAAGCCAACCTCGGGGAAGATCAGTTTGGATTCCGTAGAAATGTTGGAACACGTGAGGCAATACTGACCCTACGACTTATCTTAGAAGAAAGGTTAAGGAAAGGCAAACCTACGTTTCTAGCATTTGTAGACTTAGAGAAAGCTTTTGACAATGTTGACTGGAATACTCTCTTTCAAATTCTGAAGGTGGCAGGGGTAAAATACAGGGAGCTATTTACAATTTGTATAGAAACCAGATGGCAGTTATAAGAGTCGAGGGACATGAAAGGGAAGCAGTGGTTGGGAAGGGAGTGAGACAGGGTTGTAGACTCTCCCCGATGCTATTCAATCTGTATATTGAGCAAGCAGTAAAGGAAACAAAAGAAAAGTTCGGAGTAGGTATTAAAATCCATGGAGAAGAAATAAAAACTGTGAGGTTCGCCGATGACATTGTAATTCTGTCAGAAACAGCAACGGACTTGGAAGAGCAGTTGAACGGAATGGATAGCGTCTTGAAAGGAGGATATAAGATGAACATCAACAAAAGCAAAACGAGGATAATGGAATGTAGTCGAATTAAGTCGGGAGATGCTGAGGGTATTAGATTAGGAAATGAGACACTTAAAGTAGTAAAGGAGTTTTGCTATTTGGGGAGCAAAATAACTGATTATGATCGAAGTAGAGAGTATATAAAATGTAGACTGGCAATGGCAAGAAAAGCGTTTCTGAAGAAGAGAAATTTGTTAACATCGAGTATTGATTTAAATGTTAGGAAGTCGTTTCTGAAAGTATTTGTATGGAGTGTAGCCATGTATGGAAGTGAAACGTGGACAATAAATAGTTTAGACAAGAAGAGAACAGAAGCTTTCGAAATGTGGTGCTACAGAAGAATGCTGAAGATTATATGGCTAGATCACATAACTAATGAGGAGGTATTGAATAGAATTGGGGAGAAGAGGATTGTGTGGCACAACTTGACTAGAAGAAGGGATCGGTTGGTAGGACATGTTCTGAGGCATCAAGGTGTAGGGAAGCAGCCTACTCACGCTGTAGTAAATTCACATCAGTTTCCATTGTGTGCCAGCCAGTCTGCTGTAACTAGCTCTGACGTCATAAATGTTGCGCAATACCTTAAAAAATCAAGCAAATAACCTAAAACTTTTCTAGCATGTCAGGAATAATACTAAATTAATGTGTGTTAAATATCAGTTCGATAACTTCAGCCATTTTTGAAATTTGGACACTTTTCTAAAAAAATCTTTGGCGCAAGAGAAAAGAGCTAGAGACTTCAAAATTTATATTTAGATTCATCTTTCAGAATGATTTAATAAAAACAGTACTTTGGATTTCACAAATTAAGATTTTAGTGGAAATTCATGATTTTCTGGTTTTCGTCTCAAAACTGAAGGAAGCAAGATAGATTAAGTAGGCTAATAAATAAGGCTAGGATGTTTAGATTTAAATAGGTTGGAGGTCCGCTATGACTATGAAGATGTGAAAAGTTTCTTTTGAATACCTATAAAATTATAGCTATAGCGGATCTCAAAAGGGCCAGTTCAGAGCTCATCTACTGCGTGCAGTGTAATCAAATTAATTCTCTCGCCCAAAATATTTAACTTAGCCACGTCAAAATTTTATTATCAATACTTACCTGCGTACTGAATGCACGTTTAAATTAAGAGCTTCATCGGCCATCAGCAAAAGAAGCTATAAATTATTATATAACTTGAAGTGGTGCGTTACTAGCCCAGCGTCTAGTCGGGAGAGCCGATTTGATCAGGCGTTCCCTTAGCCGTCCGCACCGCGGCTTTATATATAAGAACGCTCCGCAAGGAAGAGAGGCCCCAGTTCTCTCCAGACGCTGAATGACACGCCATCTGTGTCGGGAGTCGCGTCGCATCGGTATCACTGCTACAAACAGCCTCGGGTGCCGTATTAAGTTACTAGAGATACGCGGAAGCATGAAAACATTTCAAGTGAAGTGTTAATTCTGGGATGATTTTCATTATCTAGCTTCAGTTTGCGTATTGTCGTATTTTCAAGTGGCGTCGCGGGATAGACATTCTACCAAATATTTAGCGTGGCGTTTGATGAAATATTTTCATCAAATTAAGGCGAGCATTCTTTTTAACATTTAATTCGGACATTTATAGTTGCATCAGCGCATTAGACTCTGAACTGCTCTGTTAGTTAGGTTGTAGGGATACTTGTGTTTTTTATCAGTGAATTTCAGAATATACTCAACTTTTTTGGAAAATCGTTTTTGATTAGAAATCCCGGACAATCTCCTAATTCCTCAGAGCTATAAGCTGCAGCTATAATGGTATTCTCAGATGAAGTGGGCACTAGGATCTCTAATTACTGGCTCCACGTTTTGTCAAATCACTTTCTGGGTGCTTAAAAGTAAATAGAGAGCCAGTGTTGAGAGCGGCGAAAGACAGCATTAACAACATTCTAAAAGCCAGAAACTGATTCAACATTCAAGCATTTATACAGCAATTAGATTTTTTTTTACAACTTAACCGCCGCCCCACAAAGGGATCACCAATGTAGTACTGGAGGGCAGCGTGGAGGGTAAAAATCGTAGAGGGAGACCAAGAGATCAGTACACTAACCAGATTCAGAAGGATGTAGGCTGCAGTAGGTACTGGTAGATGAAGAAGCTTGCACAGGACAGAGTAGCATGGAGAGCTGCATCAAACCAGTCTCAGGACTGAAGACCACAACAACAACAACAACAACATCCTTCCTTCTCGTTCATGTAAGATGGGTCTTTGTGGTGACGGGGAAAGGGGGAGGGGGAGGAGAGGGGTAGAGATCAGAAAGGGAGTGAGTATCAGTTTAATGTTCCAGGCTGCATCATACATACACAGAGGCGACAAAAGTCATGGGATAGCGATATGCACATATACAGATGGCGTTAGTATAGCGTACACCAAGTGTAAAGGGGCAGTGCAGTGGCGGAACTGTCCATTTGTAGTCAGGTGGTTCATGTAAGCAGATTTCCGGCGTGATTAGAGGGGCACGACGAGAATTAACAGACTTTGAACTTGAAACGGTAGTTGGAGCTAGGTGAGTGGGACGTTCCATTTCGGAAATCGTTACGGAATTCAACATTCCGAGATTCACAGTGCTAAGAGTGGGCCGAGAATACCATATTTCAGGCATTACCTCTCACCACAGAGAAAGCATTAGCCGACAGCCTTCACTTAACGACCGAGAGCAGCGGCTCTTGCGTAGAGTTGTCAGTGTTAACAGATAAGCAACATCGCGTGAAATAACCGCAGAAATCAGTGTCGGACGTACGACGAAAGTATCTGATAAGACAGTGCGGCGAAGTATGGCGTTAATGTGCTACGGCAGCAGACGACCGATGCGAGTGCCTTTGCTAATAGCACGGCGTCGCCTGAAGCGCGTCTCCTGGCTTCGTGACCATATCAGTTGGACCCCAAATGACTGGAAAACCGTGGCTGGTCAGATGAGTCCTGATCTCAGTTGATAAGAGGTGATGGTAGGGTCCGAGAGTGGCGCAGACCTTACGAAGCCGTGGATCCAGGTTGTCAACAAGCCACTGTGCAAGCTGGTGGTGCACTATAATGGTTTGTGCGCCGGCCTGTGTGGCCGAGCGGTTCTAGGCGCTACACTCTGGAACCGCACGACCGCTGTGGTCGCAGGATCGAATCCTGCCTCGGGCAAGGATGTGTGTGATGTCCTTAGGTTAGTTAGGTTTAAGTAGTTCTAAGTTCTAGGGGACTGATGACCTTAGATGTTAAGTCCCATAGTGCTCAGAGCCATTTGAAGTCAATGGTCTGTGCTGTGTTTATACGGAATAGACTGGATCCTCTGGTGCAACTAATCATTGACTGGAAATCGTCATGTTAGGCTACTTGGAGTCCATCTGCAGCCATTCATGGACTTCATGTTCCCAAACAACGATGGAATTTTTATGCGCCATGTCACCAGGCTACAACTGTTCGCGATTGATTTAAAGAACATTCTAAGTAGGTTTTCACGGAATAGTTTGCGTCTAACTTCAAGCGTATGAGAGTTCAGTTCCTTCAGCATCTTCGTGACACTCTCCCATAGATCGAACAAACCGGTAAACATTGGTGCTGCCTTTCTTTGTATCCGTTCAATATCGCCTGTTAGTCTCATCAGGGATGGATCCCACACACTTGAGTAATATTCCATGGTGTATAGCTCAAGTGTTTTGTGTGCAGTCTGCTTTGCAGAATGATTGCATCACTCTAGTGCTCCACCAACTGATCGCAGTCTACCAGCTACTTTACCTGCGATTGAGAGTACGCGATTGTTCCGTTTCATATCCCTACAAATTGTTTCACTTAGATATTTGTACGTTCGCCATTTCCAGCTGAGACTCATTGATATTATAGTTGTAGGATATTAAATTTTTTCGTTTTGTGAAGTGAACAGTTTTTCGTTTCTGAACATGTAAAGCAAGTTGTCAACCTTTCCAGCACTTTGAAATCTTTTCACGATTCGACTGAATACCTTCGCAGCTTCTTTCAGACAATACTTCAGTACGAATAGCTGCATCATATGCGAAAGTCGTGAGGTCACTGTTAATATTGGCCGCAACATTTAGTATGAACAGCAAGGGCCCCAACATACTTCTCTAGGTCACACCCCGAAGTTACTTCTACATCTGTCGATGACTTTCCATCAAAGATAACTTACTGCATTCTCACTACCGAAAAATCCCCAGTCATTTTACTTGGTACACCAAACGATCGTACTTTTGATAGTAAGTGTAGATGTGGCTGAGTCAAACATTTTTTGGAAATCGAGGAACACTGCATCTACCTGACTGCCTTTATCGATAGCTTTCGGTACGTCATGTAAGAAAAGTGCAATTTGGGTTGCGCACGTTCTGTGTTTTTCGGAATTCATGCTGGGTTGGCATGTAAGTCATTCCGTTCAAGATACCTCGCAACCTTTGAGCTCAGCATAATATCCTCCAAGTTTCTACAATAAATGGATATCAAGTATATAGGATTAGTTTTGATGATCACTTCTGTTATCTTGCTTGGGTGTGACCGGGGCAGGGTTTTTTGTACTAGGGATCTACGGTGTATTACAGTTAAAAGAGCGGATACCTTGGCCACAACTTCAGTACAGAATTTGATAGGGATTCCATCGGGCCCTGGAGCAATGTTCAGTTTTTAACGATTTCAGTTGTTTCTCAACGCCACTGACACTAATATCTGTGTCATATTATCATTGGTAAGGTAATAAATTTGAGGCATTAATTCTTGTTTTTTCTATTTGTAAAGGATCATTTGGAAACGGAGTAAAGCACTGTTGGTTTTGCTTTGCTACCCTCAATTTCAGTTCCTGTCTCGTCTGATAGGGACTAGACACTTACTTTGCTCCCACTGACAGCCTGTACATACGACCCGAATTGCTTTGGGTTTTGTGAGAGGCCTTGCGACAGTATTGTGCTATGGTAGTCACTGACCGCTTTACGCACTGCTCCCTTAACAGCCAAACGCGTTTCATTCAACATCTCTCTGTCTGTAGCCGCTGCTTTGAGTCACACATATTATGCAGTAGTCTGTTACTTTAGGAGTTCAGTGCTGTAAATGTACTATGAAAAGACTACTTGTAAAGCATTTTGTTATCTATATCAATTGTAAATCACTTTTACCGGTAGACTGCCACAACATATTCAAGACGAAAGAGTCCCTCTGTTTTATGGTGAACTTTTGTGCTGAACCATACATTGTAGAATCCACGAAGTTTCAGTGCATGTTCACCACAGGTCTAGCTGTGTGATAACGAATCACTGCTATGCTAGGATGTGCAGAAGGACCATATAAATACGAGGGCGGTTCAGAAAGTAACCTCCGATTGGTCACAGTGCGGGTTGTGGAGGGAGTAGCGACGCCATCTGTGCGTTCACGCACTCAACAGGTCAGTCGGCATCAAGCCGTGGTCGAGTGAACGTCGTACCTGCGCTAGTTTAGTTTTTGTGGCAGTTTGAAATGTGTGCTGCAATAGAAAACCCCGCCAAATGTGAAGTGCGTGCTGTCATAAGGTTTTTTACAGCCAAAGGATATTCTGCAGCAGCTATTCATCGTGAGCTTTGTGCCGTGTACGGACCAAGAGTTATGAGTGAAGGAGTTGTCCATGAATGGGTACGTTTATTTAAAAGTGGACGAGAAAACGTTCATGATGAAGAGAGGAGTGGTAGACCATCATTGGTGACTGACGAACTCGTTCAGACAGTTGATGCAAAATCGACGTTTCTCAATGTCGGAGTTGTCTGCTGGTTTTCCACAGATTTCTAAGACTCTCTTGTACGAGATAGTGACAGCAAGATTGGGTTACCGTAAGTTCTGTGCACGATGGGTGCCCAAAATTCTTACCGACCACCACAAAACTCAAAGAATGGCCTCTGCATTAGACTTTCTGTCACGTTATGAGGACGAAGGAGAACCATTGTTAAACAGAATCGTGACCGGTGACGAAACCTGGATTAAGTACGTGAACCCTGAGACAAAAGAACAATCAAAGATGTGGGTACATTCAAATTCGCCTACCAAACCAAGAAAAGCCTCGCAAGATTTTTCTGCCAGAAAACTGATGGCAACGGTGTTTTTGGATGCCAAAGGGGTGTTGTTGGTTGAATTCATGGAACGTGGTACGACCATTAATCAAGACGTGTACTGTGAAACAATAAAAAAGTTACGACGGGCTATACAGAACAAACGCCGTGGTATGCTGACTTCCGGTATCGTTTTTTTGCACGATAACGCCCGTCCTCACTCTGCTCGCAGAACAACGGCCCTTCTTGAGTCCTTCAAGTGGGACATTATCAACCATCCACCTTACAGCCCAGACCTGGCGCCAAGTGATTATCACCTCTTCATGCATTTGAAGAAATGGCTCAGGTCACAGCGGTTTGATGACGACGAAGAGCTCAAAGATGCGGTCACAGGCTGGCTCCAGGCACAAGCGGGTGATTTTTATGCAGAAGGAATTTCAAAGCTTGTGAAGAGATACAATAAGTGCCTCAATCGCTATGGAGACTATGTAGAAAAATAGTGCAAAGATGTAGTTGTAAGATGTATATATTAAAATATTTTTATTTAACTTGGTGTATTTTTTTAAATCAACCGGAGGTTACTTTCTGAACGGCCCTCGTACAAAGGCACTAAAACAGCTTTAACAGAAAAGAAGTATTATTGAAATTAGACAAGTTGAGGGCCTTAGCGCTAACTAAAGCAAACAGTGCCAACTGTTCACCACTACAAGCTCCATATCATAAGTCGGCGGGACTCCGTCATCTTAGGCATGCCTCTGATGATGCGACGACGTGACAGGTGGTGGAGACGTACAGACAATTTGGCTTTCTGAGCTTCTTTAAGTTTCAGACCGAACCTGAGTCTTTATAGCCTCTGATAATGTCTCTACGATCAGCTGACGAAAGTTAGGCACCGAAATAAGGCTTGAACCTCCGTTTAATGTCAACAGAACAAACTTCACCAAGGATACATTGTAGGAAAGAATCAAAATTTTCGTATCACTAAAGAATGTTATCGAAAAACCGTAGATAATCCTCTTACGTAAAATGAATCAGAAAACAAACTTGTAGCCTCCTTATACGTATAACTTTAGATGCTTAGTACTTAACATTAGAGACTTACATTTACCATAATGAAATACAAGAGCCGAACAAACATATGGAAACTCCGAAAACACCAACCATTTCTATGCCTAATCCGGTGCAGGAAACCCATTGGCATTCGAAACAGCTTCCAGTGGTCTTGGAATAGAAAAGTGCGAGTCCGGTATAGTTTCCAGGGGAAATCTTACACCACATTCTTTTCTTTCTTTCTTTTGCCTGTGCCGTTTTTCCGGCGGATACGCACGGTCGGCATGGTCAATCGGACGTGGCAATGTTAGTAAGGGGTGGCCGGATGCCCTTCCTGCCGCCATCCTGCACCCCCCGGTAAGAAATTAGTGTACCCCAATGGTCTGCGACTAGTGGAATCCATGGAATAGTGCGAAAGTGTTCAGATGTCTGCGAGCCATCTAACTGAGGCGGGACGTGGGGATCAGCCCGGTATTCACCTACGGGGATGTGGAAAACCGCCTAAAAACCACATCCAGGCCCTCGTCGTAAATCCGCCCGGTGGATTCGATCTGGGGCCGCCGTGCCTACCCGAGTCCAGGAAGCAGCGCGTTAGCGCGCTCGGCTAACCTGGCGGGTGAACTCTTACACCACTCTCTCTGCAAAATAGTGAATAGTGGCAAATTCAGATAACGTTGATGGACGTGGATAGCGATCACGCACTCTTCTCTCCCAAGTAGACCACAAAGGCTTAATAATATTGAGATATAGTGACTGTGATGAACAGGGGAGACGCAACAACTCATCCTCGTGTTCCTAGAACCAGTCCTGGACGACGCGAGCTATGTGAACAGTCGCCTTGTCGTCTTGGAACACAGCGTCACAATTGAGAGCCGCTGACGTTTTACAATGCGATCCTGCACAGTACGCATCGTTTGCCCTATACAGGGTGTTACAAAAAGGTACGGCCAAACTTTAGGAAACATTCCTCACACACAAATAAAGAAAAGATGTTATGTGAACATGTGTCCGGAAACGCTTAATTTCCATGTTAGAGCTCATTTTAGTTTCGTCAGTATGTACTGTACTTCCTCGATTCACCGCCAGTTGGCCCAATTGAAGGAAGGTAATGTTGACTTCACGTCATCAACACAGATTTTCTGTGAAAGTTTGCGCAGGCATTGTTGGTGATGTCCTGATTGGGCCCCATGTTCTTCCACCTACGCTCAATGGAGCACGTTATCATGATTTCATATGGGATAATCTACCTGTGCTGCTAGAACATGTGCCTTTACAAGTACGACGCAACATGTGGTTCATGCACGATGGAGCTCCTGCACATTTCAGTCGAAGTGTTCGTACGCTTCTCAACAACAGATTCGGTGACCGGTGGATTGGTAGAGGCGGACCAATTCCATGGCCTCCACGCTCTCCTGACCTCAACCATCCTGACTTTCATTTATGGGGGCATTTGAAAGCTCTTGTCTACGCAACTCCGGTACCAAATGTAGAGACTCTTCGTGCTCGTATTGTGGACGGCTGAAATACAATACGCCATTCTCCAGGGCTGCATCAGCGCATCAGGGATTCCATGCGACGGAGGGTGGATGCATGTATGCTCGCTAACGGAGGACATTTTGAACATTTCCTGTAACAAAGTGTTTGAAGTCACGCTGGTACGTTCTGTTGCTGTGTGTTTCCATTCCATGATTAATGTGATTTGAAGAGAAGTAATAAAATGAGCTCTAACATGGAAAGTAAGCGTTTCCGGACACATGTCCACATAACATATTTTCTTTCTTTGTGTGTGAGGAATGTTTCCTGAAAGTTTGGCCTTACCTTTTTGTAACACCCTACATAAGATTTGCCGCACTCACATGGAATCCTGTAAACATCTGCCTTACGCATCTCTAGATCGCTAAAGAGCGCTGCAGACCTGTAAACGACGGAACAATGAAGAGGAAGAGGCCTTTAAAACGACTGCCTATTTACCATATATTGGTAATATTTCAGCACAGATAGGCAGAATACTAAGATAATATAAAGTGAAAGCAGTCTTTCGCCCTCCTGCAAAAATATCGTCGTTGTTGGGATCCGTCAAAGGCGACCAAGAGCTGCGCAAGGCAGGTGTTTATAGTATTCCGTGTGAATGCGGCAAATCTTGTATGGGGCAAACGACACGTACTGTGCAGGATCGCATTGTAGAACATCAGCGGCATGCTCGCCTTCTTCAGTCCTGTAAGTCTGCCATCGCCGAACACTGTATTTCCACTGGTCATGTCATGAATTACAATGAGACAAAAATTGTGGCCCATACGCCTAACTTCCCAGTTCTAAGCAAAGAAGAGAAAGCAGAAAGGTGGAAGGAGTATATAGAGGATCTGTACAGGGGTGATGTACTTGAGGACAATATTATGGAAATGGAAGAGGATGTAGATAACGATCAAATGGGAGATGTCATACTGCGTGAAGAGTTTGACAAAGCACTGAAAACCTAAGCCGAAACAAGTCCCCGGGAGTAGACAACATTCCATTAGAATTACTGATAGCCTTTGGAGAGCCAGCCCTGACAAAACTCTACCATCTTGTGAGGAAGATGTATGAGGCAGGCGAAATACCCTCAAACTTCAAGAAGAATATAATAATTGCAATCCCAAAGAAAGCATGTGTTGACAGATGTGAAAATTACCGAACTATCAGTTTAATAAGCCACGGTTGCAAAATATTAACACGAATTCTTTACAGACGAATGGAAAAACTGGTAGAAGCCTACCTCGGCGAAGATCAGTCTGGTTTCCATAGAAATGTTGGAACACGTAACGCAATACTGACACTACGACTTATCTTAGAAACATGTTATTCAATGTGTATATTGAGCAAGCAGTAAAGGAATCATCATCATCATCATCATTTAAGACTGATTATGCCTTTCAGCGTTCGGTCTGGAGCATAGTCCCCCTTATAAAATTCCTCCATAATCCCCTATTCAGTGCTAACATTGATGCCTCTTCTGATGTTAAGCCTATTACTTCAAAATCGTTCTTAACCGAATCCAGGTATCTTCTCCTTGGTCTACCCCGACTCCTCGTACCCTCTACTGCTGAACCCATGAGTCTCTTGGGCAACCTTGCTTCTCCCATGCGTGTAACATGACCCCACCATCTAAGCCAGTTCCCCCTGACTGGTACATCTATAGAGTTCATTCCCAGTTTTTCTTTGATTTCCTCATTGTTGACACCCTCCTGCCATTGTTCCCATCTACTAGTACCTGCAATCATCCTAGCTACTTTCATATCCGTAACCTCAACCTTATTGATAAGGTAACCTGAATCCACCCAGCTTTCACTCCCATACAACAAAGTTGGTCGAAAGATTGAACGGTGCACAGATAACTTAGTCTTGGTACTGACTTCCTTCTTGCAGAAGAGAGTAGATCGTAGCTGACCGCTCACTGCATTAGCTTTGGTACACCTCGCTTCCAGTTCTTTCACTTTGTTGCCATCCTGTGAGAATATGCATCCTAAGTACTTGAAACCGTCCACCTGTTCTAACTTTGTTCCTCCTATTTAGCGCTCAATCCGTTTATATCTCTTTCCCACTGACATTCCTTTCGTTTTGGAGATGTTAATCTTCATACCATAGTACTTACATTTCTGATCTAGCTCTGAAATATTACTTTGCAAACTTTCAGTCGAATCTGCCATCACAACTAAGTCATCTGCATATGCGAGACTGCTTATTTTGTGTTCGCATATCTTAATCTCACCCAGCCAGTTTATTGTTTTCAACATATGATCCATAAATAATATGAACAACAGTGGAGACAGGTTGCAGCCTTGTCTTACCCCTGAAACTAATCTGAAACATGAACTCAATTTACCGTCAACTCTAACTGCTGCCTGACTATTTATGTAAAGACCTTTAATTGCGTGCAAAAGTTTGCCTCCTATTCCATAATCTCGTAGAACAGACAATAACTTCCTTCTAGGTACCCGGTCATATGCCTTTTCTAGATCTATAAAGTATAGATACAATTCCCTGTTCCACTCGTAACACTTCTCCATTATTTGCTGTAAGCTAAAGATCTGGTCCTGAGAACCTCTAAGAGGCCTAAACCCACACTGATTTTCATCAAATTTGTCCTCAACTAATACTCGCACTTTCCTTTCAACAATACCTGAGAAGATTTTGCCCACAACGCTGATTAAAGAGATACCTCTGTAGATGTTACAATCTTTTCTGTTTCCATGTTTAAAGATTGGTGTGATTACTGCTTTCGTCCAGTCTGATGGAGCCTCTCCCGACTCCCACGCCATTTCAATTATCCTGTGTAGCCATTTAAGACCTGACATTCCACTGTATTTGATGAGTTCCGACTTAATTTCATCCACCCCAGCCGCTTTATTGCACTGCAATATATTGACCATTTTCTCCACTTCCTCAAATGTGATCCTATTTCCATCATCATTCCTATCCCATTGTACATCGAAATCTGAAACATTACTCATCGTATTTTCACCTACATTGAGCAACTGTTCAAAATATTCCCTCCATCTGCCCAAGGCATCAACAGGATTCACCAGCAGTTTTCCTGACCTGTCCATAATACTTACATTTCCTTCTTACCTCCCTTTCGAAGACTGCTAATTACACTCCAGAATGGCTTTCCAGCAACTTGACCCAAAGTCTCCAACCTGTTTCCAAAGTCTTCTGGGATGCTGCAATTATCTGTTTGGCTTTGTTTCTTTCTTCAACATACCTTTCTCTGTCTACCTGAGTTCTAGTATGTAGCCATTTTTGATACGCCATCTTCTTCCTTTTACAGGCTGCCTTGACTGTGTCATTCGACCAAGCTGTTTGCTTCATCCTACCTTTACACACTACTGTTCCAAGACATTCTTTAGCCACTTCTAGTAGTGTGTCCCTGTACCTTGTCCATTCCTTTTCCAATGACTGTAATTGCCTACATTCAACTAACTGGTACCTTTCTGAGATCACTGTTATGTACTTGTGTCTGATTTCCTTATCCTGAAGTTTCTCCACCCTTATCCTCCTACATATGGACCTGACCTGCTGCACTTTCGGCCTCACAATACCAGTTTCACTGCAGATTAAATAGTGATCAGTGTCATCAAAGAATCCCCTGAATACACGTGTGTCCCTCACAGCCTTCCTGAATTCCTGATCTGTTATTATATAGTCAATGACAGATCTGGTTCCCCTGCCTGCCCAAGTATACCGGTGAATGTTCTTATGTTTAGAAAATGAGTTTGTGATTACTAAGCCCATACTGGCACAGAAATCCAAGAGTTGTTTCCCGTTCCTGTTGGCCTCCATATTCGCTCCAAATTTACCCATAACCTTTTCATACCCTTCTGTTCGATTTCCAATCCTGGCATTAAAATCACCCATGAGCAGAACACTGTCCTTGCGCTTTACTCTAACAACTACATCACTGAGTGCGTCATAAGAACTATCCATCTCATCTTGATCTGTCCCTTCACAATGCGAATATACTGACACAATCCTAATTTTCTTGTTAGACACTGTCAAATCTATTCACATCTATCAACATCAGTCGTTCGTTTACGTATCTTACTACAACTACGCTGGATTCCATTCCTTTCCTGATGTAAAGCCCTACACCCCATTGTGCTATTCCTGCTTTGACTCCTGACAGGTAAACCTTGTATTCGCCCACTTCCTCTTCTTTCTCACCCCTTACCCGAATGTCACTAACAGCTAAAACATCCAACCCCATCTTACTTGTAGCCTCTGCCAACTCTACCTTCTTCCCAGAGTAGCCCCCATTGATATTAATAGCTCCCCATCTCGTTACCATTCGTTTGCCGAGTCGTATCTTAGGAGTCCCTGGTTTGTCAATTGGAGGTGGGGCTCCGTCACCTCCAAAGGTCCGAGGCATTTTGCTCTGATTATTGCCAGCATCATATTTAAAGTACCAGGGAAGCAGGTTGCTAGCCTTACTTGCCCCAGGTCCCATTGGGTTTTACCCCTAACGGTTGAGGGACTAGCCGGTGGATTTGGCAATCTTTGCCGTCTGAGCACAAAGGTGACCACGACTCAGAATATGTCCGAGATGCCCAGCCTTATTCCAAAGTAACTGGTATCCTGACTGTCAGGATCACTTACTTGGCCACTCATACGTTGCCCGTGGTTCATGAACTAGGACATGACAACAGGAACCCACACCATGAACCAGTAAAGGAAATAAAAGAAAAATTCGGAGTAGGAATTAAAATCCATGGAGAAGAAATAAAAACTTTGAGGTTCGCCGATGACATTGTAATTCTGTCGGAGACAGCAAAGGACTTGGAGGAGCAGTTGAACTGATGATGGTCGAAGTAGAGAGGATATAAAATGTAGACTGGCAATGGCAAAGAAAGCGTTTCTGAAGAAGAGAAATTTGTTAACATCGAGTATAGATTTAAGTGTCAGGAAGTCGTTTCTGAAAGTATTTGTATGGAGTGTAGCCATGTATGGAAGTGAAACGTGGACGATAAATAGTTTAGACAAGAAGATAATAAAAGCTTTCGAAATGTGGTGCTACAGAAGAATGCTGTAGATTAGATGGGTAGATCGCATAACTAATGAGGAGGTATTGAATAGAATTAGGGAGAAGAGAAATTTGTGGCACACCTTGACTAGAAGAAGGGAGCGGTTGGTAGGACATGTTCTGAGGCATCAAGGGATCACCAACTTAGTATTGGAGGGCAGCGTGGAGGGTAAAAATCGTAGAGGGAGACCAAGAGATGAATACACTAAGCAGATTCAGAAGGATGTAGATTGCAGTAGGTACCGGGAGATGAAGAAGCTTGCACAGGATAGAGTACCGTGGAGAGCTGCATCAAACCAGTCTCTGGACTGAAGACCACAACAAAAACAACGTCTAACTTTTGGAGTTCTATTACTAACGAATCCGTGGAAATACGGCTTTCTGACAATGAGTCTTATTAATCGTTACTGCTGTTACCAATTGAATTCGGCTTGGAATCCAATCGTCGAAAAACTTCGTGTCCTCCGTATCCGACGTAGTTCTGTGACGGAACCGTGGGATGACAATAGACTTGATATAGATGCGGCGAGTTTTCACCACAGAGGGCACGTAGCGCAGCAGAATCGAACGCCCTCACGCAGCGCACGCGCAACACCAAGTGAATCCACCACGCATGTGCCGGAGGGGCCTTAAATACCAGAGCTCAGAGAGTTTTCGCCAATATCACCTGAAGATGGCCAGAGACTCTGCGTCGAATTATTGTGGCAGGGAGTTGCAAACATCCCGCAATTTGCCAGAAATTTTGTGGAACATCTATGGTGGAGTTTTCTAAATCCATTGATGGTTAACTTAGGAAACGACTCCGTTAAAAATTGTAACTCTGTGGTCGGCTTGCACGAGCATTTCATACGACGGTTGCATTTTACGTGGATGTATTAATTCCGACACAGACGCCTGATAACAGCCGTTCAATCGGAAACTGTCTATTTGCATGTATGAATAAAGAATAAAAGGGCAGAAAATTGTAACCAAAATGGTATTTTCAATCAGGAATTCCAGTATGAAATAGTGCGTGGTTGTGCAGCTACAGTGAAGAAGTTGTGTTATTTTCTTCACTTTAGTGAGATACATGCCAATAATACAACTAGGAGGATCTAATGTTTGCCACGTACGAATACTCCAACTTTCGTTTCTCATGGTCTTCAAATGTATTTTGCAGTGTAAGGAGCTTCTTTCGGACAATATTTAAGCCTATGATGGTAAAATAAAGACTGCTGATCCTTTTTGTGTGCAGTGAGTGGATGCTACGGTTCTTTTTAAATAATTTCACTTTCTAAGACATGATATTCTTGTGCGAGTTGATGCGTAGCTGGGATATCAGTGTAAGAACCCACAACTTGGTAAATGAAGGTCTAAATGAGTCTCGTCAGTTAAAGCCACGTATGATCTAGATGGCTCAATTTTTGTCTCAAAATATCCTCTATGGTCTCAAAATATTATCGTCGTTGATATGAAAGTATACTAAGCAAAGAGTTACTCATGTATCACTAACGCTACGATAAGTAGAGATGATATAGTCGTATCACGTCAATGATTTTTAAAGTATTAAATTTATGAGAAGGTCTTATGGGACCAAACTGCTGAGGTCATCGGCCCCTAAGCGTACACACTACTTAATTTAACCTAAACTAACTTACGCTATGGACAATACAACACACACTCACGACCGAGGGAGGACTCGAACCTCCGACGTGGGGAGCCGCACGTACCGTGTCAAGAAGCCTCAGACCGCGCGGCGTTCATGATTTATAAGGTTTAAATAACTCGTGAACGCAACAAAATTGAAACTAAAATATGTAATTTTAAATTCCGAAGAAACGTAACTGACTTCTCGATTAAACGGAAACGTGTATAGATACGGAGAAAAAGCTGCCTGCTTAATTGAAATAAAAAGATCACGCTCTTTTCGTGTCACCTCATTAAATAATTAACCTGAATACAACGTGAAAACGCTCTGTAAAATGTAAAACATTTCGCTATAATATGACTAAAATCTCCATGGCGGTGAGACATCACTCCGTTTATTCTCGTAAAGCACCCGTATTATCTGCATTTAAATAAAACTAAGCAATATTACTTAACATTAATGTAGTTCTTTGTGAAAATTTAATCTACATGATAGGCTGAGTCGCTCTTTTGCAGATAACTCTTGCTCCCTCTAGATTTGGTCGTTTTATGAATATTGCGAGAGAGTGTTAATCTTCCTGTACACGCTGCATTTGCGCTGGAAATAATACAAGCACTCATCTCCGTTTTTAAGCCTTTCCCATCCAACATCGCAGACCATTTATCGTGGCCTTATGGTGACGACACCTATCCAGTTGTGGTGTAGCTCCTTCCAGTCACTGAGGAGGAATGAAGTCTTGTTAACTCAGTTCCAAATTATACAGTGTTTTCTGACGCGTCGTTTTCTTCCTCTGATGAGGGGGGCAACAAGTGCTTATTGCTTGAGCAGCGCAAGCTCTCGACGCTGCCCGTTGGAGCGTGCACCATGTTTTCTAATGAAGTGAGGGAAATGGCTTGACTGGGTACTTTCTCACTATTTTGGACGATTAATTCATTGTCAAATTCAGTTTCATTGTCCAGTTAATAGCTAAGGTCTAGGAAAGGAATACTTGGTTAAATACTTTGGCTGGCTCTGACAGCCCATAGCCAATATTTTCCATTTTTGGACTGATTTTCAGCATGCGTTTCTACACTTTCACTTTTTGCGCAGTATGGTATTATTATTGGTGTTATTACTCTAGATTTTGTTTCTGTTTATTTTACTACATTTATTTTGTCTTATGTTACGTAATTATTGGTAAGCGGAAGCTATTGCAGTGTCTCGTGCAACAACTATTAGTGCTGCTCTGTGTAGTCAATTTATATCTTATTGAGGGAGGATTGCTTCCCATAAATTTCGTCCCTCGTAAATGAGTGTACCTTTGAAATAAGGTAAATAATTTCATTCGCCTAATTCGAGGACGGAAAAGAAGACATCAGCCATATTTTCTATAGCTGTCCGAGTAGATACGATGCTGAGAGCCAGCTGCTGTCACTTCTGGGCAACAGGAGTATCTATGTAACTGCGCTGCTATATTTTACATTCCTTATTAACGGAAGCAGAGATCATTTTCCATTGGGTGACTGTGTATAAGTTCATGTATATGAATGTAGCTGTAGATACAAAGGCTTAAGAATGTGCTCTTATCAAAAGCGACATGTAAGATTTAAATAAAGACTACGAAAACATCAAGTAGGCAACTAGAAGGATTAAGCTGACAGATCGATAGAAATGTTGAGAGATGTCACATGGAAAATAAGTGCAAGAGCGATCTTACAAATGTTAAGTTCGTTTCAGAATTTTAGGGCGCTCAACGCTGTGATTACATCAGAGTCACGGAATGAAAGCGCGTGAAGATAATATTGAATTGGGCGCTAACAGCAGAAGAACAAGCTGAAATACTAGAAGCGATTTCATTATATTAAGGAGTGCTTTCTCTTCTTTGCTCAATCGCAGTGTTAGAAATGTGGGCAAGGAACAAAAAATAACAAAAAAGTTTTTAATATTAGGATCGGAATGTAATTTTGTGTTCTGTGAAGAAGAGGCGGTACAGCCAAAAGTGATTGCACCATCTGCATTATTTTCCTCAATTCAGGAAAACCGTGAAATCTGTTTAAATAGAATACCTATCTTATAGCTCATTTTGAGCTATTGTTTTTCTCTAACTTCAGTACCTGCCTTCCAACACATATTTGAATGAAGACCTTACATTTTCGTCGCGGACTTAATAGAAAACGAAAAAGGAACCCGCTGAAGCAAATACTAATACAATGATGAAATTTTATTCACGTCTTCCGCAGCTTTCACACCACTTCTGATCATAATAAAAGGGCCAGGCGCCCAGATACAGTCTTCGACAAAGTTTCATCATCTCGTGTAGAGTCCTGAAATGGTGCATAATTCATCTTAGAGATGGATATCATCTCGCTGCTTCGACCTCTTTTGGCCCAAAATATCAGGGGATATAGTTAATACGATAATGCAGATCCAACGAAACTTCGTCCCGTCATGTCTGACGCGTGTTCAAAGAAGAGCAGGCATGGTGGTCGCACTAGCCGGGGGAGTTGAACATCTAGTATAACGCGTCTGGCGACTGTGAAGTTAAGAAGGTAGGAGATGAGGTACTGGTGGAAATACAGCTGTGAGGACGGGTCGTGAGTCGTGCTTGGGTAGCTCAGTTGGTAGAGCACTTGCCCGCGAAAGGCAAAGGTCACGAGTTCGAGTCTCCGTCTGTCTCACAGTTTTAATCTGTCAGCAAGTTTCAACTGTTTGGTACATTAACTTAGGTTTCGACACCTCTAAGGACGTCTTTATCGGAATGAAATTTTGAGAAACCCTATAAAATAATACATTGAAAATTAAGTATGACAAGAATCATTAACCAAGATGACAGTTGTCATGACGTACAAAGGTTACTTACGTAAAATTACATCGCGAGAAAGCAATGGTCAGAATTGAAAACAGATACGCTCAACTCAAAAAATAAAATAAAGCACTTTCCAGTTTTGGCACGTGTGCCTAGCTAGGAGCAACATCAGATTGATCGGAAATTGGAAATTTGTGGTAAGATCTTATGGGACCAAAGTGCTGAGGTCATCGGTCCCTAAACTTACACACTGCTTAATCTAACTATAACTAACTTACGTTAAGGACAACACAGGCACCCATGCCCGAGGGAGGACTCAAACCTCCTACGGGGGGAGGGGGGGGGGGTGCCGCGCGAACCGTGACAAGATGCCTAAGACCTCGCGGCTACTCCCGCGCGGCAGGTTTAACGGCCCAGTGGCTTACATTGCTGCCACGAAAACAAGTTGCGCCACCCGTCGGATGCGGACAGTAACCTGTGCCCATTTGGAACATTATAACAGAAACAATTGAAAAAAACAGTTATTGTAAAATCAAAATACAAAGGAAGAGATCTTAAAAAATACATAGTAATCAAGAAGATGAAGTATAACTGAGAGCCACCTATTAGGCTTTACAGAAATTCCTGTAACGTAAAGGACAGAATAATACAGAAAAACTATACAAACAGCTATACAATCCAAAAAATATCTGCACGAAGGTAACTCTAGTAGTATGCATCTATGACATTCGAAGAAAATGATGTTTCCGAACCAGAGGCAGGAAAATACATTAAAAGTAGAGGAATCGAAATTTCGCGAGTAGTGGATTAAAACCATTGAGAAAACTTGTGTTATGCTTGAAAATCTCCAGCTGTTCGAGTACGTCGAGCCTACGACCTTTCTTTTCTCTATGTAAAATTGAAATTTCTTCAACGCTTTTAGCTCTGTGACAGAAATCAACAGGTGATCAGCAAAAGTGGAATTGTGTACATTGGTGCCTCTTTTTCCCGATAAATTTTCCTTGCACCTGACACGAAAAGATCCAGTTTGTTGTATATGATAAACGGGACACATATCACAAGTGATTTTATACATTCCTGAATTGTGAATAAGAGCAACTGTGGACTTGAGATTGTCAATGAGACTGTTTTGCAAGTTGTTGTTAGTGGAAAATATAACTTTGCATGCAAATTTTTTAATCAGAGGACGACAAATTTTATATGAAATATGGCCTAAAATGGAATCGATGAAACATTTTTGTACACGTTACTGCCAGAAACAACACTGATGCCTAAAGTGATCACTTTGAAATCTTTTCAACCAGCGTAGGATCATAGCCCTTATTATCTGCAGTAGTTTTTCTTATATTCATCTCTTCATTAAGCTTTTCAAACTTCACGATGAATGGCTGAATAGAAAAATATTTTTTTTCTGGGAATGAAGAGTCACTGAACTAGCGGGCACAATTTGATCTGTATTAGTGGTTTCTCAAAAAATACCGAAAGAAAGTCTGTCTTTGTCAGTAGCAGTACTGACGTCCAACTAATTAAGCTGACGATTGTTATTTTCTACTTCGCAAGTGAAGTATTGCCAGAAACAACACTGATGCCTAAAGTAGTCACTTTAGTCTTAGTTTTAACTTTTAAATCATTTCAACCCGCGTGAGATCATAGCCCTTATTATCTGCAGTAGTTTTTATTATCTTCATCTCTCCATTAAGCTTTTCAAGCGACAAAGGTACAGAAACTGCACGATGAATGGCTGAATAGAAAAATATTTTTTATGGGAATTAAGATGCACTAAACTAGCGGCACAATTTGATCTGTATTACTGGCTTCTCGAAAAATATCGAAAGAAAGTCTGTCTTTGTGAATAGCAGTACTGACTTCCAAGTAATTAAGCTGACGTTCGTTATTTTCTACATGTCAAGTGAAGCTGATTTTTTTCATGAAGACTATTAAAAATTTCAAACAAATGCTGAATACATTCTCAGGAACCACTGTATATGATCAAAATGTCGTCATAGGTTACATTTGCTGCTCACTAAAATTGCGTGAGAACTTGTCAGGGGCAAGAACGACTGCAAAAAGGCCAAATGAACTAATCTTATATAGCGAACACAGCAAGTAACGTCCGACCGATCGAGGAGGGCTGGGAAGTGTGGGGGGGGGGGGGGGGGGGGGGGGAGAGACACTGCGCAGGCCAGTTTGGAATGCTGTATGCCCGAGGCTTCAAAACAGGTGAGCCGGTAAACAGCGGCCTGTCTCGTCGAAGGAGGAGGCCAGCTCCCACGCAGAGCTAATACCAACCGATGGGATCCGTCTCCCCCGACCTACTCGCGCAAGTTTAGTAACAGATACCTTAAATTTTCTCGCAGCACACTCCTGACAGCCCAGCGTTCCAAAACACCAAGTCCAGCCATCGCGACCAAACAGCCAACAGGTCCCAGGAAAGCGTTTGCGAGATCCCCCTACTCAGCTCCGCACTTGCAGATGTCGTGTTCCCGCCGGGCTCTCCTCCATATCCATCGGCCAGCCAAAATCAGCTCATTTCGCCCACGCACGACGGCTCCGTCAACGATCGCAGAGGACGGCACCAGCATGCGGAACCAAAGATAAGCGACCGGAAATACTATCGAGAGATCGACATGAAGCCTTCACGACTCAATGGCCTGAAACCGATTTTTGTACTGATCTTAGCTCAGCTGATATTTTTTAAGGAGTTAAAATTCGTACTAGTCTGTTTATTCTATGTAGGTCGCTGCTACATGTCATTTTCATGATTACTTTTTTGTGATTGTGACCATGTAGATAGCATGTTAAGCGTACCTGCAATAAATGTAATTTTAATACTCCAATTTGCAGTCACTTAACATTTCTGACATAGTCTCCACCCACCCACTTTGCTTATTTATGCCTTCATACAGTCTTCCAGTTTATCCACATGGGTCAAGACTAGAAGCAGTAGTATGTATACAGTATAGGACACTGAAGCCCACGACACCATAATAGCATTACATATAGTGCAACATAATTATAGAGTGAATTAACGGTGTACTTTCATATCTTAACCGAAAAGCTCCGCAAATATTGTTGGGAACTGTTGCATCTGGTCTATATGTCTCGTACATGAGGATCACATCTTGGAGAGTGCTCTATCGACTTCGTTGCCTCACCCGCAATGCTGTTGCACCAGTTCGTGTAGGTCGTCTTTTCTGTGCGAAAATTTTTTCCGATAGCCAGTACGTCAACTGTTCGATATAATTACGCCTATTGCACTCCCGAGGCACTGTACTTTGTATCCGTGGTATACAGAGTAAAAGAGTCATTTTCCGACATGTTATTCAACTCGGCGACGGAAACGAGATTCTTCTCATGTATCATCGTCGAGTCGAAGATTAAGTCCTGCTTATAGAGCATTTCTGGTAACTTCTCAATTTGGAGTTCATTCGGCATATGTTTCCACGTCGGCTATACACATCAATGACGACACTCGTGGTTGTTCTTTGATCCTACTCTATGTCCTTCGTCAACTCAACATCGTAAGTATCCCAGACTAAAAAATAATCCACAACCTGTCGAATGAGGATTTCGTAATCAACATCTGTTGTAAATTATTTAAAATGCCTTAGCATTTTTTAAACAAGTTCCATGTGGTCGTTTGACCTTGAGTTGATCATGACAGATATCTTAGGTATTTTACTCTCATGATTAATGCCAATGACTGATTACTAGCGTTTAGTCAAAAATATTTAATAATTTCGTCGTTTACTTATGCGCATTCGATTACACTTATTTGTGTGCCAGACTTTTCATCAAGAAATTGTCATCTGCTACTCTCCCAACATTTCGTAACAGTTTTTTAAATGATGTCAATCTCCTGTAGGGCTTGGTTACATGATATCAGCCAAGAAAAGTGGGTCGTTGTGAAATATCACAGATCAGCAGATAGGAGCTATCCACTACGGAGATGGAGTTGCCCAATCTTTTAGTACTGGTCGTCTGGGCTAGAGGTATACCTAAGGAAATGCTTGTAACGAAAGAATTCGACATTTTATGCTGTTCGGTAAACACGAAGTCGATAGAGACACTCTCCAAGATGTGATCCTCATCACTTCATGAATGGCGCTCAATCGCATGACACATGAGCACCAGTGACTGGGCACCCCTATTTATTTCCCCAAATGCACCTCCCGACGTCATTTTCCAGCAGGAAAGAGCCCTGTTATCAATGGGACGTTACCACATTTATCAATGCAAAGTTTCCTGAGCGTTGGATCGGAATGGGGGGAGGGAGGGCCTATTGCATGCACGCCCCCCCCCCCCCCCCCCCCGGGATTCCCAATCTGACAAGGCTGGATTTCAGTGCATGCGGGTTTATCAAGGACATTGTCTACGGAACAAGGATTCGCGATGTGGTGGACTGGAGAGAGCGGATCTACGTCGCAGGAGAGGCCATAGCACCTGTCATACTTATGCACATGTGACGAGAAGTGGAGTACCGTTTAGATATCTATTGAATTACAAATGGTGACCACACTGAACTGTACCAACATGCATAAAACAGTTTGGGCTCGTGTATACAATGTTGGACAAACTTACAAACCTTAATAGGTACTGAAAAATAAACACTTACTTCTGTATATACCTCTGGCCCAGACAACCTGTACATCAACGCAAAATGCCCAACTTGCCTACAAGAAAAAGTATCAACGTGCCTACAAGAAAAGGTAGATCACTCGCAGCAATTCAACAGAGCATAAGAACCATCCTAACCGACAGGTATCGGAGACGCATGTCTCGCCTACATCAGTGACAATCAGTTTCCCTTAACCGACAGGCACTGATGCTGTCCGTGACTGCAGAACCATCTCAACCAGTTCGCGAGCTGTTATACAGCGTGTTACGAACTCTCTGAAGAACGCCTCGTGCAGTGGCGAGCGCAAGGACTACCGCGTAAAGATGAGTCGAGAAGTAATTAATAAAGATGAATTCAGGTGACAGATTCGACACCTTTTGACGAGGGACACAGCGCTGCTCTATCTGTAATTTCCATATCAGTTTTATTTCGAAGTATCTAAAGATTCAACCTCGAGTTAAAGCAACTACAGAAACGGAAGAAACGTTGTAGTAATAATTTCCTACAAACAGAGGAACCGGAATTTGTAAACAGATTTTGGTTGCCTTCATTTTGAGAGTAATTAATAAACTGAAAAAAGGCACCTGCCATTAAAAGATTCGTGTTTAAACAGAGTGTCTTCTTCGTCTTCAGGCACGCACGAATACGAAACATCCCGCCGTCCCAAACACCGAGGTTGCGCCAGATTAGGAAACTTCTGGGGCAGAAAGGGATCGCGTAAATCTATGGCGATTCAGCAAATGACAACTAGCCGCTGGATCACCCTGCAAGTTTGCAGTGGAAGGACTTTTTTCAACTGTACACGCAGTAGTGTGAGGTGCCGACCTGAGCATCGTTGATCGTTGCTCAAGCCCATTCCGGATCGTCTTCTTGGCCCTAGGTGCGCTCCACCATGCGACGGCAAAGATTAACGGTTCGTGACTTCGGGCAAATTCTAATAATGATGATCGGATTCGCTCACCGTCTCGCTCGCCGACGATCGTGACTATTTCGCGATACTACGGTAGAGCATCCGCGCCAGACATGCGGTAAGGTTCGCGATGTCACTCTGTGAATGTGTCTATGTCAGTGGTAGCTGCGTTCGGTTAAGTGTACGTTGTTCTGTGCTAATTTCAGAACACATTTCTTTGTGCTAATTTCTAAATTATTGATTTGTGTTGCGATTTCTACCACCTTCCCCCAGAATCCATTCAAATCAGTGGCTCCCTGCAGGTAGGTTCGAAGTCCATGTCTACCCACAGTCTGACACTGTGTAGAATAATAACATGAGACCACGATGGCGTATCAATATTTATCTCTCCCTCTAACTGGGGCAAGCTGTTTTCATTCAGGGCACCTGTTATACGACAACTGTGACACTCCGTTTAGGTGTGGTAGCGCAGGCGGAACACTGCGAAGGGAATTCCATTCATTGAATATTTGGAATCGAGTGCCTCACAGAGGTCCACCGCCCTCAGCAGCATATAAAACTGCACGTCTTCAGTGGGTCAAACAGCAAAGAAACTGGAAAGTGGCCGATGAGTCGCGCTTTTGCCTAATTTCTAATGCTGGGAGGTGTCGAGTGCACTGGCGGTGCACTGTCTGTGTGGAACTCCTACTTTAGGTGTCACGTAGTTCTGCGATATTTTGGAGATACACCTCGTATCACGACTTGACCCACCCACTCCAGTGACCGTGGACATGAACCAGGATATCAATAATGAGATTTTCACTCTGCAGCGGAGTGTGCGCTGATATGAAACTTCCTGGCAGATTAAAACTGTGTGCCCGACCGAGACTCGAACTCGGGACCTTTGCCTTTCGCGGGCAAGTGCTCTACCAACTGAGCCACCGAAGCACGACTCACGCCCGGTACTCACAGCTTTACTTCTGCCAGTACCTCGTCTCCTACCTTCCAAACTTTACAGAAGCTCTCCTGGTTCGCAGGAGAGCTTCTGTAAAGTTTGGAAGGTAGGAGACGAGGTACTGGCAGAAGTAAAGCTGTGAGTACCGGGCGTGAGTCGTGCTTCGGTAGCTCAGTTGGTAGAGCACTTGCCCGCGAAAGGCAAAGGTCCCGAGTTCGAGTCTCGGTCGGGCACACAGTTTTAATCTGCCAGGAAGTTTCATATCAGCGCACACTCCGCTGCAGAGTGAAAATCTCATTCTGGAAACATCCCCCAGGCTGTGGCTAAGCCATGTCTCCGCAATATCCTTTCTTTCAGGAGTGCTAGTTCTGCAAGGTTCGCAGGAGAGCTTCTGTAAAGTTTGGAAGGTAGGAGACGAGGTACTGGCAGAAGTAAAGCTGTGAGTACCGGGCGTGAGTCGTGCTTCGGTAGCTCAGTTGGTAGAGCACTTGCCCGCGAAAGGCAAAAGTCCCGAGTTCGAGTCTCGGTCGGGCACACAGTTTTAATCTGCCAGGAAGTTTCATATCAGCGCACACTCCGCTGCAGAGTGAAAATCTCATTCTGGAAACATCCCCCAGGCTGTGGCTAAGCCATGTCTCCGCAATATCCTTTCTTTCAGGAGTGCTAGTTCTGCAAGGTTCGCAGGAGAGCTTCTGTAAAGTTTGGAAGGTAGGAGACGAGGTACTGGCAGAAGTAAAGCTGTGAGTACCGGGCGTGAGTCGTGCTTCGGTAGCTCAGATGGTAGAGCACTTGCCCGCGAAAGGCAAAGGTCCCGAGTTCGAGTCTCGGTCGGGCACACAGTTTTTATCTGCCAGGAAGTTTCAGGATATCAATGTTTTCAGTCACCAAGTGCTGCACATTCTTCTACAGCTTCATAATGAAAATACCATAACACTTCCAGCCTTCCAAGGTGATACAGATCTGCTCACAGGGCTGCACGCGTGCATTTGCGATTCGAGGAACAGTCAGGCTCCCTATCGCTTCTCGACTGGCCCCCGAATTCACTCGATCTTAATCCCCACAAAGTGTCCTCTACCACTTGGTACAGCAGATGAAATACGAGGGTGAGTCAAATGAAAACCTTAAATATTTTTTTAAAATATTATTTATTGTGCAGAGATGGTACAAAGCTGTATCACTTTTCACCATAATCTCCCCCCCCCCCCGCCCCCCCCCCCCCCCCCCGCTCAATGCAAGTCCTCCAGCGCTTACAAAGTGCATAAATTCTTTAGAAAAAATTAAAAAATTCTTTTGGTAGTCCGCGCATCCACTTATGCACCGCGTGGCGTACCTCTTCATCAGAACGGAACTTCTTTCCTCCCATTGCGTCTTTGAGTTGTCCAAACATATGGAAATCACTCGGGGCAAGGTCTGGTGCGTATGGTGGATGGGGAAGACACTCAAAATGCAGGTCTGTGATTGTTGCAAATGTTGTATGTGCAGTGTGGGGCCTTGCATTATCATGTTGCAAAAGGACACCAGCTGACAGCAATCCACGTCGCTTTGATTTGATTGCAGGCCGCAGATGATTTTTAGGAGATCTGTGTATGATACATTGGCGACAGTGGACCCTCTAGGCAGGTAATGCTCCAAAATGTTGTCTTTTTCGTCCCAAAACAGAGTCAGCATAACGTTCCCTGCTGATGGTTCTGTTAAAAACTTCTTTGTTTTTGGTGACGAGGAATGGCGCCATTCCTTGCTCGCTCTCTTCGTTTCCGGTCGGTGGAAGTGAACCCAGGTTTCGCCCCAGTAACGATTCTTGCAAGGAAGCCATCACCTTCTCGTTCAAAGCGTCGAAGTAGTTCTTCACAAGCATCAACACGTCGTTCTCTCATTTCAGGAGTCAGCTGCCGTGGCACCCGTCTCGCAGACACTTTGTGAAACTGGAGCACATCATGCACAATGTGGCGTGCTGACCCATGACTAATCTGTAAACATGCTGCAATGTCATTCAGTGTCACTCGGCGGTTTTCCTTCACTATGGCTTCAACTGCTGCAATGTTCTGGGGAGTCACATCTCGTTGTGCTTGACCTGGACGAGGAGCATCTTCTACTGAAGTCACAACATTTGCGAACTTCCTACTCCATTCGTAGACTTGCTGCTGTGACAAACATGCATCACCGTACTGAACCTCCATTCGTCGATGAATTTCAATAGGTTTCACACCTTCACTACGCAAAAACCGAATAACAGAACGCTGTTCTTCCCTGGTGCAAGTCACAAGGGGAGCGGCCATCTTTATACTGATACTGCGACGGTATGTGTGCATCTGCACTATGCTGCCACCCCTAGGCCGTTCTGCACGCTGTTGGTAGCACGCTTACCATCTTACAGGATAACGGCGTGAAATTTCGATTTGTTATTACAAATTTAAGGTTTTCATTCGACTTACCCTCGTATAACTATCAGCACCCCGGCAGTTCGGCAGCTCTTCGGACTGTTGCCAATGAATCGCTTCAGCTGGATGTGGCATACCTGAAGAAATCAAGCTGAGGCCATCACTAAGGCGAGATGCGGTGTACACTGCATAAGCGTCAGTCTCCACGCAATGACTAATTTTATGTTCGGTGTGCTTATGCGTTGATGGGCCAAAACATTATGACTACCGCCCACAGAGGATGAATGTCTCCTGGTGGTACTGCCGGCACATGACGCAGCAAGGAAAGAATGCAAGCCGAAGTGAGACGAATAGGCAGTCAATATAGCAAAGATAGGGCCCGCAAAATGGGGAAATCCGCTGATATAAGCGATTTTGATAAAGAGCACATTATTGTGCCGCTACGGCTCTAAACGATAATATCTGAAACGGGGAAGCTGTGAAAGGGTACAGTACCACCCGACATTGAAAATAGGTACAACATACTTCATTATTTTTGTCAGAACAATACATTTTTTTTGTAAAATACCTCAATTTCAATTAATACAGAGAGGCCTGTGTATGCTGCAATAGAGATTGATGTCAAAGGCGAAGGAAGACCAGGAAATGATGGAGTAATGGACGGACGGAGAGCCGAAATACGAATGAAGAGATGAGGACAACTGCACAATGTGAAAGGACATAAAGGGAGTATGAGATCCAGATGGTGAACGTTGTGGAATACTGACGTAAGATGTAATATAAGTGTAAATCTAATTCTTACCATAACAGTTGCTATGTGAAAAAAAATAATTTTTGTTGTTGTTGATGTTGAAGCCTGGTACCAGTATAACTAATCAAAACGGTACCAAGAATGTGTACAGTTATTTTGCAGGATGAATAATTTGTGTATTTTTTGTTCTTAGATGAAATGTCGCAATTCTAAGTTGATATCTAGCAGGATGAATAATCGGTAAAGTGAATGCAGAGGTAGGTAAGCCGATGGAGAGAGGTGCCAGAGTGAAAGGACGAATTTGGAGACTGGAAAGCTATCTCCGAAACAGCTTCATGTGTTATGTGGTTGAGTATAAGGGAGCAAAGGTATGGTATGTTGTCGTGAGTGTGGTGGTGTTAAGGTTAGCTGACTTCTAGACCTATTCTGTTAGTGTATTAAAGGATTGAATGAGAAGGAAAATGTGATGTCTGGTGATTGAGAGTCGTAGAGTAGTGTGATCAATGCTACCGATCCATAACTAAAACATTATTGTGTTTTATTGTTTGATTGGGATGAACCTCGATGGCAGGTCGGGATCTGACATGTGGACGGTTCATACATGTCCTAGAAATGTTGTTATATATAATAAAGGTAAAATATATAAAGAGATACGAATTTCAGTCTGTCACAAGCACAAAGGTGCATTGTATGTTGTAGATTTAGAGTCATCAGTTTCTAAAATGTTTATTGTCTTAGTATGTTAAAGTAGTTTACTAGTTAATAACATGTGGTAGGAAGTGGTGAGCTGTGTAGATTATTTCTTATTTTTTTGATAGAACACTTTCAAGTGGTATTAATTTCAGTCTGTCACAAGCACAAAGGTTCACTGTATATTGTAGTTTTAGAATAAACAGTTTCTAATATTTTCACTGTGATAGGATGTTAGAGTAGTCTACTATTTTATATTGTAATTATGAGTTGTATAGATTGTTTATTATTCCTTTTGTTTTTTTTTACACTTTCATGTTTTGTATGAGGGACGACAGGTACAATCAATAGCACAAGTGTGGGCTGTATATAGAAAAGGGATAAATGTTGATGTTGTATGTGTAGAAAACTAGGGGGTATGATTTTATGTTTTTTTTTAGAGCAAAGATTCTTTTATTACCAATGTATCTAATAGATCATACACGTAATCAATGAGTATTTAAATATATCCTTTTGTCTGTAATGTTGCGAGATGCACGGAAGGGTCTGACTGATTGGGTGTCGTAACGCCCATACCGCTAGCGGACCCGAGCTGACGCCGCCATGGCGACGGGCGTCAGAGCCGCGGCACTCCCCACTCCACTGCCAGTCGGGGTACACTCCACGCGCCCGCTACAGCAGGTCAATGGCCTGGGGCGACATGCACGTACCATTGGCCATTCATAAGTTCCGCCAACCTTACGACTGGGGAAAGTATCCTGCGGAGGCAACAGCGGGTGGTTTCTTCTGCTTAACGGGTCGCGCGGCGGCGCCACGGCAGAATGAACGACGCGGCGCAGAGCCCGGTGGGCATTTTTTTACCAGCAGCCATTAGCTAGTACTGGACTGTGGAGCCGTGAAACAAGATGACTGCGACTTCCCATAAGGTGGAAAGTGAAGGACTGGTGTTTCCACGTTGTGAGTGGTGGAAAAGATTTTGTCTTTAGCAGACAGGACGATTGTTTTGTTTTGTCTTGACCACTGGACGGTGGGATCCATAAACTTTTGGCAGTGACTTGTTAAGTGTGCTTTGTGAATTGCATGTGGGACGCTTGGTATTCTTGTAGAGGACAGTTGTCGTTTGGTGACTAATTGTTGTATGAACGCAGGAAACTAGAGTGGGACATTGACATTTGCGTCTGTAGTAGGAGACATTTCTTTAATTGGTGCGGGAATAAGTGCTGTTTGTTGGAACTTACGACTTTTAATTACACCATGAACTGAAAGGACAGAACCGTGGGTAATAGTAGTTGTAGGGCCATTTCTGGACGACCAGATTTGTGTGGATGGTACGCTGAGAGTGACTATGACATTTGTGTTTAATGTGAGATACAGTTTACTGTTCAGTGCGTGTTCAAAATGCCGATTTGAGTGACTTAAAGACTTTCGTCAATAATTTGGTAAAGTAACAACATTTGGTCGTCAATTTGAGGTCACCAGGGGTAAGGTCTCCTTCTGGTTATTTTGATGACTTGCTAAGTTTGTTCTAATACGGCTTTCTTAAAAAAAAAAAATGTTCGGAACTACCCTCGCATTGCAAGGATAGTACCGTGCCATTTTTTTCTGCATGGGTAGCCAGTGGTGAAAGGGTACAGTACCACCCGACATTGAAAATAGGTACAACATACTTCATTATTTTTGTCAGAACAATACTTTTTTTTTGGTAAAATAACTCAATTTCAATTAATATAGCGAAGCCGGATACCAGTGTGGGAAAGAATGACAATTTATTTATTTAATTGATCACATGTGCACTCCCACAAAGTAAATCCCTACATCCAGTTTGGTGAGATCTGTGAAATGAATGAATGTATGGTCGTCTGGTAACTGCAGATAGTGAATGTGAATATATGATCATCTTTGAGTCGATCCTTTGGCCAACTTTGGTGGGACCAAAGAGATGAAATTTACCAGAGCTTTGAGCGCCTGAAATGTGGCTGACCAATACGATAGCAAGGTGCTTCCCCCACCTCGACAGAGATGGGAGAGGACCTAGAGAACGGCCATGTTTCAGGACTCTGCCGCTGGATCTTGTGCTGTTAAGATCTGTTTTAGTTGTGCTCCGTAATGACGAAAGAGTGGAGACATGGTATGCATGTGGAATATTTAAGAGTAGTTTGAAATAATAATTTCTCTATTTCAGGAACTTTTGTGGGGAGAATTAAATGTCAGGCAGGTAATATTAAAGGGATTGTAGTAATCTTCGGAAGTGACCAACGGTCACAATGAAACCACGTGTAGCAATAAGTTGAAATACTTCAGTGTGCTTAAGTTAAGCTGAATTACTAGCGTGTGTACAATAAGTTGAAATATTTAAGAAATAGCGTGTGTACCATAAGTTGAAATATTTAAGAAATGGCGTGTGCAGGACTTGAAATTAGAGAAGAGTACTTCCACATGGTGAGTACTGTGTGAGTCTCAATCTGTGTATGAGACAAAGGATAAAGAGAAGTACTCGTCCATGGTATCAGTTGAGGACTCGCGTGTGTGATGAATACATTCTTAATATTACCTTGCGTGACATAATTCCGTGTGACGCTAGATTCAAACTCTGAGAGAGAAGCAAGGTGAGTTGGCCATCTATCCAGCAACGCCACTTGGCTTGCATGGCACAGGAAGACGTGCAAATATCTCCAGAGTTCATAGTAGGAAAGTAGAATTACAAAGTGGGGCAGTGTCCTGTGAAACTGGGATAAATATTAATTGAAGTGGGAAAGCTGAAAGTGATAATGTTGTGACTATTCTCTGTGTAGTATTTCATGTTGTAGAGTGGTGTATGTCATGTAATTTGGGTATGTGTGGTTTGCATGGGAGAGTAGCGAGGTAGTTTCAAAAGATTAGTGGGTTATGTTTGTTCCTTCGGTACCGCTCGGTCTGGAGGAAAGTTTAGTGATGATGATTGTGAGAGTCGAAGTGTGAGGTATAATAAAAGATCCACCATCCTATCCAGAAAGTGCACTGTAGCGTTAAAAATAATTACGAGACCATAATATAGAGATTCACTATTGTAAAGCCATGCCCACTGTGCGGAATTTCTCATGTGTTATTGTTGTAGGTTGTAGAATTTGTGTGTTTAGGTTAGAGAATTTATCGGAATAAATAAGATAGTGAAAAGAAAAAGATCGGTGGACTTTTCCTTCGAATTGTATGTTGTCATAATGTCCCGAATTTATAATGTGTGCGCCATTCATATTCAGTGCGGTGGCCACGTGGTGACAAAAGCCGTTAAATAAAAGACAAAAAGAAAATGTGGTATTGCCAGTGCGTAGTGTACAGTCAGAGTTCTGTAAATTACTGATAGTCAGATGCGTGTTTCCGTTGCGTATTAATCATATAGGAGGATAACTTGTAACTTAAGTGTGAGTACTAGAGTTCATGTTACTCGATAACTAAGAATGAATCCACTCGCTTGGCAGACCACTCATCTTGCAGGCCTGACTGCTTGATGCCACAGTATGAGCAAGGCATGTGGGTGCCTCTCAGCTGGTCGCCTGTTGGCATACTACTGTCGTGAGTACCTATGGAAAGTGGTTGAAGGATGGTGAAATAACGAGTAGGCCGTATCGTATTGGACGACCAAGTTACATCACAAGACGTAGAGGTCGGATGATCCCCACTCCCCCACTGTGTAACCCAGAATAGGTAGCGATCTGTGGCAGATCTGACGACAGAACATAATGCTGATGCAGGCACAAGTGTTTCGGAGCACACCATTCAAAGGCCATTGTTGAACATGGGGCTCCACGACACACAACCCTTAACTGTTCCTGTGTTGACCCAACGACATCGTCACCATCGTTCACCATGGATAAGTAGAAATGTGTCGCCTGCCGAATGAATCGCATTTCTTGTTAAGCAGGTCGATGGTTGGGTGCTTACACGCCGTTATTCAGACGAATGGCTGCACGAAACATGCACCGCGCTACAGATGCAGGGCGGTGAGGGTAGAATTATGCTATGATCTACATTGAGATTAGCTTCCTTGGGATATGTGGTGCTAATAGAAGGCGTCATGACGACAGTGAACTTGTAAAACCATAGCTTAGACACTACATACCTTTTGTTGATTCATTTAGCTTTCTATTTTGTTCAACATCCCATCGTTGAACTTCTGTAATTATAGTTGGATTGAATCGATACCATGAGAGTGTTTATTCTTTTCCCTGTTAAAAACTTTGTTGTGTTTTGGACTGTAGGAAATGTAATTTCTGTAATATGTACAATATGAGTAAGTTACATGTTTTGTCTTTGTCATATGATCTCTTTGGTTATCTTTAAAAGTAAAAAATTTTATTTAAATAATTTTGTGTAGAACTACGAATACGTGCAAATGTTCTGTTTTATTTAATATGTTTGGTTGCTTTTATGTAAACTGCTGATCTTCACTTAGGGTTCTTAGTTATTTTGTATGTAAAAGGTGTTGTGGTTCCCCTCGGGAACGGAGGCATGCGGCGCGCGCCAATTGTGGTTGGCCTAGGTAGAAAAGGTGGAACCAAGAGTCAGTCGGGGACGAGCTACCAAACTATCAACTGCTCAAGTAAAAGTTGTGTATTCTGCTGGTTCCGAGAGAGGCTTTTCCTGACGGTTTCCAGTGCCTCGGATGGATGTATAAATAGCTGGAACTATTCTGGAATTGGTATCTATCATCGCCACCAAGAAATGACAGAGTCCAGCAATTCTACCTGCAAATCCACCTAACAACATGAAATTGCCACCACATTGCGCAATCACTGTAATGGAACACTACAGTAACGTACAGTGAAGGATCAGCTCATAGGATGTTGTAGTGTACTCAAATATAAGGTAATTTATGAATGAATTTATGTACCGACCTTGATTTTTTCCTTATCATAACACCTCTCAGGTTCCTCTCTGTTTGAACTAAAGTGATTACCGAGTGTCCTTTATTGAAAGCATATTAAAATTAATATGGCAATAGAGTGTGCTAAATTTAATATTGTTTGTTGAAAGGATCTTACAAATATCTCAATTTTGTGTTTCAGTGCAGTAAAAGTCCAGAACTGCAACTGTTGAAAGTTATATGGCCATGCTTGCTAAGTGCTTGTTTCACTGATGTAATGAAAGTGTGTTTAGTTTGCCCTGCTACAGTGGTCAAGAAAAAGGCACCCCCTCCATTGAAAGTAGTTCAAATGCACAAAAATACTTAATTATAGAAAGTTTCAATTACTCTTGCTATTCAAGTCAAATTTTGTACAATATTGGGTTCCTCTTGTGTATTAAAACTGCATATTAATGTCGTAACAGGATCCACAGTTTGTCTATTGTGCTCATGCTACATAACGATTAATAGAAAGACAACTATCTATGAAAACAGTAACTTCTTTATTCAAAAGACAGTGAGAAGTAATTTGTTAGTGAACTCCATTTAATTTTCATTCTAAGTAGAAAGTTGTTTGATAGTGAGAGAATTAATCTATGTGCAGTAACTAAATTTGCTGTGAACCATATCCATATTTCACGTCAGATAGGAATTTGTTTGAAAAGTAATACTAAACCTATGTCCAATTTACGATTCTACAGTGAATATTAATAGTAGCGTTATTGAGACCTTTCAGTTTGACTAAGTCTCCAAGGTAATAGTGTGTTTTGTTATCTGTTACATTTATGCAAATAATTTGTTCTGACCTGTTAATTCCAACCTTAACGTGAACATACCGTATTCAGGTGCCAGAGTTCATTGCACTCGCGTGTGGCAAAGTGTAGGTTGTGTTTGTCCCTTAAAGTTACTCATACCTATTTTCTTGAACAAGAATGTCAATCATTCTCTTGCCTAATTAGGCTGGCGACCGTTTTATTTATACTTTGAACAGTGTAGCTACGAAAAATATTGTTTGTTATTGTTTAAATATTTACGTAATTCTGACTTTCACTTCCGATAAGCCACCTCCGTTAGGTACTACACGGTCAACATAACGAAATTCCTCTCAGAGGGTAACACTGCTCTGTTGCTTTATACCATAATTGCTTTAATAAGATAGTTTTATTTCACGACCCGACTCCAAATTTAAGGTTGTGGTACAACAGTAGCGGACATAGTGTTATAAACTACTTGAACTTTATTGCGTACCACCTGCAATGCTTCGTGCTTGGATTCACCCCGCACAGTGACGACATCATCCAACAGGATAATTGTCCGTACTGCTACAGTGGTTTTAGGGGCAACTCACATTGATGTCTTGTTGATGTCTTGGCCAGCAAGCGTGCCTAATCTGCACCCACTGGAATACATATCAGGTGCCAGCTGCGTGCCCGTTAACCATCATCCTGTAATTTGCGGGAATTGTTTGAGCTGCGCGTAGACATGTGGAGCCAAATACTTCTACAATCCCGTCAACGACTTGTAGAATCCGTGCCAAGCAGAACCTCTGTTGTATTATGTTTGAAAAGTGGAACAGCACGCTATTAAACAAGTGGTCATGATGTTTTGGCTCATCGGTGAATAATATATGTACTGAAACATGCGGGTTCTCTCACACTTCTTTCAGGAATACCTTAACACATTTTCACTTCTGACAGTGTCTCCCTATTAACAATAACGTAATGAATTCTATTACATGTTCCGATTTTTCGTAATCGAGTATTTTGTTTAGTTCGGCTAATTTGTAGAGTCCTACCGAAAGCTTTTCAGGGTTCAAAAAACATGTCATCATCTTCGGCTCTGCTGTCTATAGTTCTCCGGTTCTCGCTCTCCAAACACCTCACCATAACTTCACAAAAGAGATGCATTTTAGACGGAGCAAGTAAACAATACAGGTGCTGGATGTTACTATTAGAGGGGAAAGTGAAACGCCATGGAAGGGTTTTTCAGAGACGGTGTCAAGTAAGTATATTGGGACAAAACAAAGCATACATCACTTATAGTATAGTGATCGAACGAGGTTTACAGGGTGTTACAAAAAGGTACGGCCAAACTTTCAGGAAACATTCCTCACACAAAAAAGAAGAAAATATGTTATGTGGACATGTGTCCGGAAACGCTTGCTTTCCATGTTAGAGCTCATTTTATTACTTCTCTTCAAATCACATTAATCATTGAATGGAAACACGCAGCAACAGAACGTACCAGCGTGACTTCAAACACTTTGTTACAGGAAATGTTCAAAATGTCCTCCGTTAGCGAGGATACATGCATCCACCCTCCGTCGCATGGAATACCTGATGCGCTGATGCAGCCCTGGAGAATGGCGTATTGTATTTCAGCCGTCCACAATACGAGCACGAAGAGTCTCTACATTTGGTACCGGAGTTGCGTAGACAAGAGCTTTCAAATGCCCCCATAAATGAAAGTCAAGATGGTTGAGGTCAGGAGAGCGTGGAGGCCATGGAATTGGTCCGCCTCTACCAATCCACCGGTCACCGAATCTGTTGTTGAGAAGCGTACGAACACTTCGACTGAAATGTGCAGGAGCTCCATCGTGCATGAGCCACATGTTGCGTCGTACTTGTAAAGGCACATGTTCTAGCAGCACAGGTAGAATATCCCGTATGAAATCGTGATAACGTGCGTAGGTGGAAGAACATGGGGCCCAATCAAGACATCACCAACAATGCTTGCCCAAAATTTCGCAGAAAATCTGTGTTTATGACGTGTTTGAACAATTGCGTGCGGAGTCTCGTCAGCCCACACATGTTGATTGTGAAAATTTACAATTTGATCACGTTGGAATGAAGCCTCGTCCTTAAAGAGAACATTTGCACTGAAATGAGGATTGACACATTGTTGGATGAACCATTCGCAGAATTGTACCCGTGGAGGCCAATCAGCTGCTGATAGTGCCTGCACACGCTGTACATGGTACGGAAACAACTGCTTCTCCCGTAGCACTCTCCATACAGTGACGTGGTCAACGTTACCTTGTACAGCAGCAACTTATCTGACGCTGACATTAGGGTTATCGTCAATTGCACGAAGAATTGCCTTGTCCATTGCAGGTGTCCTCGTCGTTCTAGGTCTTCCCCAGTCGCGAGTCATAGGCTGGAATGTTCCGTGCTCCCTAAGACGCCGATCAATTGCTTCGAACGTCTTCCTGTCGGGACACCTTCGGTCTGGAAATCTGTCTCGATACAAACGTACCGCGCCACGGCTATTGCCCCGTGCTAATCCGTACATCAAATGGGCATCTGCCAACTCCGCATTTGTAAACATTGCACTGACTGCAAATCCACGTTCGTGATGAACACTGACCTGTTGATGCTGCGTACTGATGTGCTTGATGCTAGTACTGTAGAGCAATGAGTCGCATGTCAACACAAGCACTGAAGTCAGCATTACCTTCCTTCAATCGGGCCAACTGGCGGTGAATCGAGGAAGTACAGTACATACTGACGAAACTAAAATGAGCTCTAACATGGAAATTAAGTGTTTCCGGACACATGTCCACATAACATCTTTTCTTTATTTGTGTGTGAGGAATGTTTCCTGAAAGTTTGGCAGTACCTTTTTGTAACACCCTTTATACTGTAATTACAGCCCACATTGGACCTCCGTGACCAGCTGCACTTCAATTACAACATTCAGCTCAAAAATATAAAATCGTGCAACTAATTTTTTGTTAGCAGGTTCATATCTCGAGTGGTCAACACAATGAAATCCCCATGCCACAGTAGCAGAGCTCCACCCTAAAGGAATCAAACCAAAATGGCGCAACTTATCTCCACTTTATCAATGGGCTGTGCACCTTTTGTTTCAGCTTCTTCGGCGACGTGCTACGATACTGTGGAAAAGGGATATCTATGAGTGTTAGGATTGGAGACATGCATGCACTACCTCCAAACAAACAAAAAGTTAGTCAGTCAATTTTATTTTTTCGAGCTTATAAGTAAAACCTTATGGTTACCCTCGTAAACGTTTAGTCACGGAATGCTGGAGTACATCCAATAAATAATGCGGCCTATACGAAAACAAGTTTCCTTCAGTCATGAACCGAAACAACACATAATTACCCGGAACCTTTTACTGGAAAATATATAGAAAGCTTTGAGCTTTGAGCTCAGAGTAGCGCTTGCAACCTACGTCCTCAATTATTTGCTGGATGTATTCCAATCCCTGTCTTCCTCTACAGTTTTTGCCCTCTACAGCTCCCTCTAGTACCATGGAAGTCATTCCCTCATGTCTTAACAAATGTCCTATCATCTTTATCTTGAACAGTGTTTACCACATGTTCGCTTCCTCTCCGATTCTGCGCAGAACCTCCTCATTCTTTACCATATCAGTCCATCTAATTATCAACCTTCGTCTGTAACACCACATCTCAAATGCTTCGATTCTCTTCTGTTCCGGTTTCCCCACAGTCCATATTTCACTACCATTCAATGTTGTACTCCAGAAGTACATTCTCAGAAATTTCCTCCTCAAATTAAGGCCGATGTTTGATATTAGTAGACTTCTCTTGGCCAGGAATGCCCTTTTTGCCATTGCTAGTCTGCTTTTGATGTCCTCCTTGTTCCGTCCGTTATTGGTTATTTTACTGCCTAGGTAACAGAATTCCTTAACTTCATCTACTTCCTGACCATCAATCCTGATGTTAAGTTTCTCGCTGTTCTCATTTCTACTACTTCTCGTTACTTTCATCTTTCTTCGATTTACTCTCAATCCATACTCTGCACTCGTTAGACTATTCATTCCGTTCAGCAGATCGTGTAATTATTCTTCAGTTTCGCTCAGGATAGCAATGTCATCGGCGAATCGTATCATTGATATCCTTTCACTCTGAATTTTAATTCCACTCCTGAACCTTTGTTTTATTTCCATCATTGCTTTCTGGATGTACAGATTGAACAGTAGGCGCGAAAGGCTACATCCTTGTCTTACACCCTTTTCAATGCGAGCACTTCGTTCTAGGTGGTCCACTCTTATTATTCCCTCTTGGCTGTGATATATATTGTATATGATCCGTCTCTCCCTATAGCTTACCTCTACTTTCTTCAGAATTTCGAACATCTTGCACCATTTAACATTGTCGAACGCTTTTTCCAGGCCGACAAATCCTACGAACGTGTCTTGATTTTCTTTAGTCTTGCTTCCATTATGAAACGCAACGTCTGATTTGTCTCTCTCGTGCCTTAACCTTTCCTAAAGCCAAACTGATCGTCATCTAGCGCATCCTCCATTTTCTTTTCTAATCTTCTGTATATTATTCTTGTAAGCAACTTGGATGAATGAGCTGTTAAGTTGATTGTGCGATAATTCTCGTACTTGTCAGCTCTTGGCGTCTTCGGAATTGTGTGGATGATGCTTTTCAGAAAGCTTGGTATGTCGCTAGACTCATACGTGCTATACACCAACGTGAATAGTCGTTTTGTATCCACTTCCGTCAATGATTTTAGAAATTCCGATGGAATGTTATCTAACTCTTCTGCCTTATTTGACCTTAAGTCCTCCAAAGCTCTTTTAAATTCTGATTCTAATACTGGATCCCCTATCTCTTCTAAATCGACCTCTTGTTTCTTCTTCTATAACATCAGACAAATCTTCCCCCTCATAGAGGCTTTCAATGTATTCTTTTCACCTACCCGCTCTCTCCTCTGCATTTAGCAGTGGAGTTCTCATTGTACGCTTAATGTTACCACCCTTGCTTTTAATGTCACCGAAGGTTGTTTTGACTTTCCTGTATTCTGAGTCTATCCTTCCGACAATCATTTCTTTTTCGATGTCTTCACACTTTTCGTGCAGCCATTTCGTCGTAGTTTCCCTGCACTTTCAATTTATTTCATTCCTCAGCGACTTGCATTTCTGTATTCCTGAGTTTCTCGGAACATTTTTGTACTTCCTCCTTTCATCAATCAATTGAAGTAATTCTTCTGTTACCCATGATATCTTCGCAGCTACCTTCTTTGTACCTATGTTTTCCTTCCCAACTTCTGTGATGGCTCTCTTTAGAGATGTCCATTCCTCTTCAACTGTACTGCCTACTGCGCTATTCCTTATTGCTGTATCTATAGCCTTAGAGAACTTCAATCGTATATCGTCATTCCTTAGTACTTCCGTATCCCATGATGCTATTTTTCAACGTAGTCGCCAAGTCTGTATAAAAAAGTGTCAAAACGTTCTACCAGCCTTTCAGTCCCCCGACGACAGAAATCCGCTCCTCGTACACGGAGCCATTCGAGAACCGTTTTGTCAACATATTCATCGTTAGAAAATCTTTTTCCCCTCAGATGTCCTTTCACCTTGCTGAAGAGATCGAAACTGCATGATGAAGACTGTATAGCGGATACTTCCCAAACTCCCGACGAAAATTTTGAAGCGACGATTATGTCCTGCGTGCCATTTGGGGTGTGGATTTTCGTGCAAGAAAAGTATGTTATTGCTTAACTTTCCATGCCTATTGTTCTTTATGGCGTTCCGCAGCAGTGTCATTATTGCACAGTACTAATCAACGTTAACGGTTGTGCTCTTTGGCGTAAACTTGTGTACACAATTCCTTCACAGTCGAACGCCAAACACACGGTGGCCATGACGTTTGCTGCAGATGGCGCAACTTTGAGTTCTTCCGCGGAGGTAGGGAAGTTTGTCTCCGTTGTATAGATACTCTCTTTATTCCAGTTGTGAAATTATGGACCCATGTCTCACCACTCGTAATGATTTTATTTAAGGAATCACTGTCTTTCGCGGAGCAACGCTCAAGGAAGTGCGCCTTTGTTTGGTAGTGATAGTGGGCGTGCAACCCAATGCGAAAACAATTTTCCGATACTGCAGACCATCTCGGACGATGGAATGAGCAATGCCTACTGAGATGTGCATCTGCTGAGCAATGTCCGCGACAGCCCCTCTGCGACTGCTGCGAATCGATTCTTCAACAGGCTGAATATTATCGTTTGCGCTCATGTCGATGGCCTTCCATTCCCAGCAGCATAACCCACGCCTCTGCCCCGTTCATTTCAACATTTCTACATACATATTCCGTAAGCCACTGTACGATGCTTGTCAGAGGGTACATGTACCACTGCTAGTCATTTCCTTTCTTGTTACACTCGCAAACAGAGCGAGGGATAGATCACTGTTATTTGCCTCCGTATGAGCCCTAATTTCTCCCCTCTTATCTTCGTGGTCCTTACACGAAATATATGTTGGCGGCAGTAGAATCGTTCTGCAGTCAGCTTCAGCTGCAGGTTCTGTAAATTTTATCAATATTGTTTCTCCAAAATAAGTAGCCTTCTCTCCAGGTATTCCCATTTGAGTTACCGAAGCATCTCCATACACGTTCGTGTTGTTCGAACCTACCGGTAACAAATCTAGCAGCCCACCTCAGAACTGCTTCGATGGCTTCCTTTAATCCGACCTGGTAAGGATCCCAAACCCTCGAGCAGTAATCAAGAATGGGTCGCACCAGCATCCTGTATGCGGTCTCCTTTACACAAGGATCCCACTCTCCCAAAATTCTCCTAATAAACCGAAGTCGATTATTCGTCTTCCATACCACATTCCTCACGTGCTCGTTTCATTTCCTGTCACTCTGCAATGTTATCCCCAGATGTTTAAACAACGTCAAGCAGGACACTACTAATGCTGTATCCGAACCTTACGGATTTGTTTTTGTTACTTATCAGCAAATTGTTGGCACCATTTCGCTACGGCTGCATTCCATTTGATCCATATACAGCCAGAATTAGACGGTGAACCTGTGTGCAATTCAAACGTTTTGCCCACAAGACTCGTACTGTCCCGCATACTTCAACCATGGAATACGTTTCCAGATGCCGCTCCAGCTCCCTCTCAACTGCCTTCTTCGTCTTCCTCCTCCCGGCCTTGACACTCGTCTAAACTGTCTCGGTATGTTATTTCAGATCTGGCATTGTTGGTGACAGTGGATGGCCGTATGCTATTGCTGAGGCCACCACTCCCCCTCGGGACTGAATTTGTGTACCCCAAGTGCCTGCATTTCGCGTTATCTCATATGCATGTGTGAGGACGTTTCGTAAATGTTTGCAAATCGCGTATCTGAGACGGTACGTTGGTACCAGTCCGGTATTCACCTAATCGAATGTGGTGAACCACCTAAAAACTACGTCTACGCTGGGTGGCACACTGCGCCACATCGTTAATCTGCTATACGGATTCGATCTGGGGCCAGACAGCCTCCCCTTGTCCCGAGAGCAAGTGCTTTAACGCTTTGTTTTTTACCTCCCTCACTTTCCTGGTTATAAAGGAACCTACATAAAAAGAAAGATCTGTGCCATCGCCACTTTGGCACTAAAAATAATAATAGAATAATACTAGGCTTCCGTCGTTTTTTCTCGAAGTTCGGGGCTTTATTGTGAAAAACTTACAAAAAAATTATGATTCCTAGTACTGCCCATCGCTGACCACTGCATTCTCCCATCTCTCGGATAGCTTACGAATCCCGTGTCGGAAGAACTGGGGGCCTTTTGGGGGGCTCCATGAATCGATTCAATTTCACACTTGTTCATATGATCGGAAGTGCTGGTCAGCCAGACTGTATGCCACTGACCGAAAAAGGTGGTAGTCAGAGAGAGCAACGTATGGAGAATACGGCGGGAGGGACAGGACTTCTCATTTCAACGTTTCCATGTATATTTTGACGGGTCTTGCTACATGGGGTCGAGCACTGACCTGCTGCAAAATTACCTTTACGTGTCTATCGCTGTATTGTGGCCGTTTGTGTTTCAGTTCTGGTCTCGAACGCATCAATTGCTTTCGATGACGTTGTGCTGTGACTGTCTCCGTCTGTTTCACTAGCTACGAAAACGTTCTGTCTTCCCCCGCTATTCCGGTCTTCGACATCAAAATCACCGTTCTTAAGGCGTTGAAAACATTCTCTGGACGTTCTTCCACTAATAGTTCCTTCACCATCAGTCTTATCCAGCATTTTAAGAGCCACAGCCGCAGATTTCTTTATGTTTAAGCAGAAAATTAAAACTTCCCGCAAATGGCGAGAAATGGGTACGTAATTTGACGTACTTAATCGAGGATAACCTTATGATGTAATCGCAAATCGACTAATATTTTTATGGCATTATGTTCCCAGATGCCTAAGCCTGTTTATTACACCTGTGACCAATCACCCGAACCCCACTTGCCGCTGCTGCCGTCTATTGCAAAATGGCGGAAGCAAAGTTGTAGACCTAATAGTAAAGGACTCCGTCTTCGGGCCACGAGTGGCCTACCGGGACCATCCGACCGCCGTGTCATACGCAGTGGAGTATGCGGATAGGAGGGGCATGGGGTCAGCATAAGGCTCTTCCGGTCGTTATGATGGTATTCTTGACCGAGGCCGCTACTATTCGTCGAGTAACTCCTCAATTGGCATCACGAGGCTGAGTGCTCCCCGAAAAATGGCAACAGCTCATGGCGGCCTGGATGGTCACCCATCCAAGTGTCGACCACGCCCGACAGCGCTTAACTTCGGTGATCTCACGGGAGCCAGTGGAGCCACTGCGGCAAGGCTGTTGCCAGGCCTAACAGTAGTAGTAATAATAATAATCTGTGCCACTTCAGGCGTTGGCCCCTAACTACGCGAATCCCAATAGTTCTATATCATCCAAGAGAGGAGGAAGGGAAAGGGCGTAAAGGGTGTCAAATGGGTGTAACAGACAAGTTTTTTTTTCCCCGTGGAGTGAAGTCCGTGAATCCCCTCGTAGTCGTGGAGAAATCCATGCACGGCTTCTCGCAGTAAGGAATATTAGCGCTGGGTATCATAGTTCCAAAAATCCGAAAATAGTCCATGCCATCAGATCAACTTCTCATTGCAGGGACAGTCCACATACGTGGAGAGTCGTAGAAAGCACTCCAAAGGAAGCCGGAAAATTATTACCTGCATTTTGGAATACAGACAATGGTGCGATGTCTTTCAAATTGCTCTGAGCACTATGGGACTTAACATCTGAGGTGATAAGTCCCCTAGAACTTAGAACTACTTAAACCTAACTAACCTAAGGACATCACACACATCCAAGCCAGAGGCAGGATTCGAACCTGCGACCGTAGCGGTCGCGCGGTTCCAGACTAAAGCACCTAGAACTGCTCGGCCACTCCGGCCGGCCGATGTCTTTCGTTCGTGTAAGTCTTATCTGGGCGGATCTTCACTAACACACACAGTGATGCACCAGTTTCCTGTACAGCAGTATATCTGTGTCTGCGGGAACGGCGAACATGTACTCTCTTCTGTCCAGAGTTCAATGATCTTAGCGTGGGACGACATGCATAACTTACTTGCTGAAGTCCCTACATAAGTAACGGTGCTCAAGCATAATTGCTGCAGAAATACGAGGGGCATTCAATAAGTAATGCAACACATTTTAGACTGAAAAACAAGTTGGTTTTATTCAGGATTCCAATATATTATTACTCCCCACTGTTTTGGCTACAAAGCCCTATTTTTCTACATAATCTCCGTTCAATGTGGCGGCCTTACCCCACCGTATTGGGAGGGCATGTGAGCCCGAGTGGTACCACTCTACGCGTCGACATCGGAGCCAGCGTCTTGCTGCAACCATAACCTCCCCATCATCCACGTACTGCTTGCCGCGGGGCCCATCATGGTCTTGCGTTCGGCGGCGAGGATCCCAGCAGGTACAGGCTTTTGAGTACCCCTACTGATGGCCGAGAGTATCAGCACTACCAACAAAGTCGTCCAGTTGTGCAGCGAGGTGTTTGAGAGTGTCGGCGGGTTCCTTTTTACACAGCGTCACCGGTTCAGAGCCGGTCCAACTGTCTCTGTGGAGAAGTGAGAGGAGACTCAAAGCAACGGCGGAATAACAGCCGATCATAGCACGTTGAAGGTGTGGCGGTGGAACTTCCAAGTTCCGTGCCACCCTCCGACGCTGAAAGTACAGAGAAGGGGTGCAGTAATGCGCCAACTCTGTGATCAAAAAAGAAAAAAGTGGCAGGACGGGAACAGACCACTGCTAGTTACTGTACGAAAACGGACGGAAAAACTTGGTCGTATTGGGCTATCGTCAGTCGTAGGCCGAATCCGAGTCCTCCAGGATGGTGAGCGGAACGGGGTGTCGGTGCCAGCACCGTGGAACTGTGGTGCCGACGGTTTGCAACCCTGCGTCCCTGTCACGGAGGGCGTCTACTTTACTGTATAGTTAGCGAGTCTTACGGTGAATGGTCGTCTTGAGAAGGGCCGTATTTGTCTCCTCATGCAGAGTGACAATCCTGGTGATCGGAGGGGCGTGAAGACTCCACCTGAGAACTTTATTCTGTAAGGGCTGGAGAGTCAGCATCCGGGATTTAATAATTGTCGCCCACGCAGAGGAACCATATATCAGTGAGGGTAGGACAACGGAGTGATATAGCCGGAGTTTAGGATCTAAATTCACCTCTCGGCTGGAGAAGAGCGGGTACAACGCCTTTGTCAACTTTAACCCTTTATGGGTGATGTATTGTGCGTGGCGGTGGAAGAAAAGTTTCTTATCCAACCAGACCCTGAGATACTTGGTGGCTTGGGCCCACGGGACTCGGACGCCCCCGACTGAGATGATGTGGTGGAGTATAGGTCGCTGTTTTGTGAAATACAGTGCCGTAGTTTTGGCGGCATTAAGGGACATCATACTGGACCAACATCAGGTGACTGTTGCGTCCACTTGCCTTTGGAGGCGAGCAATGAGTTGATCAGGATTGCGGCCGGTCGTATGAAGCGCCGTGTCATCGGCGTATTGCGCCAAATGGCAGTGACGGATGACGGGCATGTCACTGACATAGACATTAAAAAGAAGAGGGGACAGCACAGAGCCCTGAGGGATACCCATCGACATGTGGCGTACAATGGAGCGCTTTCCCGCTGAGCAACGAGGAAGGTCCTCTGGTGAAGGAAATCATCCACAATCTTAACGTAGATGTCAGAGATGGGCGTTTGCGCCAGCATCTTGGCAGGTTCCAACACTGCAGGAGTTAAAGCTGTCTGAGGCCGGCCGGCAGACGTGAGATCGGACAAATCTGCGCGACCCTGCTACGATTACGACAGGTGCCTCGTCCAACGACTCACAGTGCTTTTGTTCAATGCGAGATCTCCGTAGACATTCTGCTAGCACCTGCGGTGTTCTGGTTTTTCGCTATAAGAAATTCAATGACGGCTCTCCGCCCGGAACATACCTGCGTTACAGATGCCATTTTGAATGCTACGTGTAGCGCCGCCACCTATCGGAACTTCATGGAACTGGAGCTGAAGTGGGAATATTCCACGATGTCCCACAACAAATTCCGCATTTTTTTCAACCGAAACTGCCTAAGGGAAAAAAAAAATGTTTTGCATTGCTTATTGAACGCCCCTCATACTTAGCCGATATGCATTTACAAAATAGTGTTTTGGTGTCTCAGAGAACGCAATGAGTTGTAAACTATATGTAGATGAAAGATTCATATTCATATTCACTGAAAATAGCCACAAGGTATATGAACTTTGCAAACTTTGAAGTTTACTCATAACTGCTGGCACAGGAGCCACCAGTTCACTAATTTTGGTTGACTGCCTGATCAAATACCATCGTTGGTTGTCTGGGCAACAAACAAAATAAACGACTGAATATTACGACAGCTTCTGGCAGTGACTGTAGAACATAATTTAGCTTTCTTTCCATATTCTTCCTCAAATCTAGCGAACTTGCGAATATTCACGTCGTTAGCGATAGATGGTCCTTACGTAGATAAGGCGCCTCATTCTTAATTCCTGCAGAAATATTTTGTGTGCTGACCCATTGTATGCGGGTATTGTCGTGAGTCAGAATAACACCTTCAATCACCGCTGCGTTGTGTGTAGTCAAATCATTACCGAGGTCCTATCGCGTTGGCTGTAGAGCGAAAGTAATCAATGAATGCACTAGGTTGTCTTTCCTGTTGAGCGTCTGCTTGTGCATTTATGTCGATGGATGTGGGTTCCTGTACCCTGTCCGGCGTTGTGCGTGAGTTATGGAGGCTGTCGACAGAGCGCGTCCCGACACGTAACAAGGTGGTCGGCTGGATGGCTGTGGGAGGCCGCTGGCGTGACGTCACCGCGGGGTGTGCGCCGCTGCAGCCGCCCTGGGGACACATTAGGGCCGCGGCGCTCTGCCACCCTCATTAACGCCCCCTCCCCAGCCATTCCCCCCCCCCTTCCCGTTCTGATTGGCCGGCGCGCCTAAGTGCGCGATCACATCTAGCGGCCACCACGGCTGGCGCCCGTATTTCGATTTGTTGCTTCATTACCTTGCGGACGGGGGGGATTGGCCCCCCAAACCTTCTGCAGCTCGTTTGCTTGAAGCTAAATGGACGAGACAGCTGGATTCGCTTCGAAAACTACCATTTCAGAACGCTAACTCGGAGTGTGTAAATTGTCGTGAAGAAATCTGTCACCGTAATTTGTTGTACATAGTGCGGTATGCGGTAACAGACAATGCTCGTCAATTTGTTACCCATAAGATGTATATCGGTGTGTATAGTACAGTATAACAAAAGCATAACTTCAAAACTTTCTTAGTTCCCTTTGAAAGCTCAAGGCAACATTCTTTCCATATCTACAATATGTTCTCGCTTCGTTTCTGCTTTCTGGCCGCTGTTATTCCCATTGAACATATAGTTGTGTGAAGTTGTAGGTCATATTTGTAATAATGTAGGCAAGACACAATTTTTTGTCGGCATACCATTACATTGATTATACAATACGGGACAGCACACAATATGGGACAGTACATGGGGTTTGCGTGCATTCGCTACGACTGGCACCACAAGAAGAAAATGCTAAGATACACGTTTACTCATGTACGCCCAAACTGAAAGATAATAAGTAAAACGGTACAGCACAACAACAAAATAAATAAAATGTGTTATGGCGCAGCAAAGGGATGTGTGAGATGTTATAACGGCTCACATATTCGCGTCCAAAGCTCTGTTACTGTTATTAAGAAAATGGCGGTGTCGTATCATGAGATAGTGTTCTGTATGATGGGCTTTGCGCGAATAGAGACTGTTATAACGGTGTAGGGATATTCTCAATTGACCTGCGCCGTCATCAAAATGGGAAATGGGGTAGCAGCATCACAGACTTCTCCCCCCTCCCCCCCCCCTCTGCACTCCCCCCCCCCCTATTTTAGTATCGTCCTTCAACCAACATTTTTTGTCGTGCGAGTCCACATGAGACTGTTGAAAGATACATTTTGATTCCGAGTCTGTCGATGCAGTCTCTACTTCACTGAATCATGATGTGCCAAATCTCTGCAAATGGGCTTTATGACTTCCGCCAATGCTGCTCTGATGCAATGCTTAAGCCTGTATGAAGTGTTTGAGTATTTGGTCTTGTGAAACTTGCACCATGAATCTTGTGTGGGAGGGAAAAGCTAATACGTCTGTCATCTGTGGAAGATAGTAGCCCACACTGCCTGCCTTATTCTGGACAAATCATCATTTTCGTTCCCAATGACATTCCAATAGTATAGTAATTCAACAGTAATTTTGTCTTTCAGCCTACCACTTATGGGTTTTCCACCAAAAAGTTTCTTGTTCCTCAAACATAATTTCAAGTTCCTCGACCTGGTGGCGATTCTGTCCTGAAAATGTTTCACACAGTCCTCTTTTTGCGATAATCTTATCACTATAAGGCCAAGCTGCTACTACGATGTTGCATCTTTTGAGTAACCATCACTGAACAACTTTGGGTAACAAACAGTGGAAGCAAAACCGGCCCAACGGGGTACAATCTCGATTTATCTAAAGTTAATACACGGTTTTTTGTGGCTGTAAAGGGGAAGCTGAAATACTCGTTTCGTTTTAGGCGAATTCCGACACCGGAATGCCTGTAAAAAGAATTATGAATATCTGCTCCACCAGATTTGCTGCCACCTCCTGAGCTCTTCATAGGGCAGCTAATGATTTAGTGTGTCACGAGATATTTCTCGTAATCAAGTTAACACGAAATTTCGATTTTACAATTGTCTATTTGTTGCCTCGACTAGCAAAGGTTTCAGGCACAAAAACTGTTATAAAACTGGCTGCCTCATGGCTGACGTGTCACTGCTTGTATATCGTTTCAGTACTTACAGGTGGCGTCATCCATTATTACAGGCAGAAAATTTGAGGACTACAAACAGAATCGTCTCGGCATTCTCAAACTGATATCAAAATAGGAAGCACCAATTCGCTCCTACCACGCTGCAACAATACACTTACTTGACGAAAGCCATAGGATACCTCCTAATATCTTGTCGGACCTCCTTTTGCCCAGCATAGTGCAGCAACTTGTCGTGGCATAGACTCAACAAGTCGTTGGAAGTCTCCTGCAGATATATTGAGTCATGCTGCCTCTACAACCGTTCATAATTGCGAAAGTGTTTTCGGTGCAGGATTTCGTGCACGAACTGATCTCCCAATTACGTACTATGAATGTTTGATTGGATTTATTTCGGGCGATCTCGGTCACCAAATAATTCGCTCGAATTATCAAGAATGTTCTTCAAAGCAACTGCGGACGACTGTGACAGGATGACATAGTGCATCGTCATCTAAAAAATTTCGTCGTTGTTTGGCAACATAGTGTTCATGAACAGCAGCAAATGGTCTCCAAGTATCTAAACATAATCATTTCCAGTCAATGATCGGTTCAGTTGGACCAGAGGACCCAGTCCATTCCACGTAAACACAGCCCACACCATTATGGAGCCACCACCAGCTTGGACAGTGCCTTGTTGACAACTTGGGTCCATGGTTTCGTGGGGTCTGTACCGCACTCTAACCCTAGCATCAGCTCTCACCAACTGAAATCGGACCTCATCTGACCAGGCCACGGTATTCCAGTCGTCTAGGGTCCAACCGATATGGTTACGAGCCCAGGAGAGGCACAGCAGGCGATGTCGTCCTGTTAGCAAAGGCACTCACGTCGGTCGTGTGCTGCCATAACCCGTTAACGCCACATTTCACCGTTTTGTTCGAAAGGATACGTCCGTCGTACAATCCACGTTAATTTCTGCAGTTATTTCAAGCAGTTCTGATTGTCTGTTAGCACTGGCAACTTTATGCAAACGCCACTGCTCTCCGTCGTTAAGTGACGGCCATTGGCCACCGCGTTCTCCGTGGTGAGAGGTATCTCGCACAGTATTGACACTGTGGGTCTCGAAATATTGAATTCCCTATCGACTTCCGAAATGGAATGTCCCGTGCGTTTAGTTCAGTTACCATTCCGCGTTCAAAGTCTGTTAGTTCCCGTCGTGGGGCCATATTCACGTCGAAAACCATTTCATATAAATCACCAGAGTACAAATGACACCTCCGCCAGTACATTGCCCTTTTATACCTTGTGTACGCGACATTATCACCATCAGTGTATGTGCATATCGCTATCCCGTTAGTTTTGTCACCACAGTGTAATTTTGGTTGGTTTTTCGTTTCTTAGTACCGAAACTTACAAAATGGGTTCGTGAACAATGCGTTTTACAAAATCACTTAAATCATGAAAATTGTTGGTTGGAAAACTTTCTTAACATGTAGGTAAGTTCTTTACAAATACAAATGAAAAGCTAGTTTCGTTTCTTCTGAAAAGTATTCTACAATTACAAAATGAGAATTGTTTAAGATTTTTGTTTAAGTATCGACTAGTAGCAGTCGAGCGAGATCAGAGATGTTTTTGTATACGATAAAACTGAAGTGAAATTAATGACGAAATATTAAACAGTATAACAGTTTTAAAATGCCCAGATAAACGAAAAAAGAACGTTCAAAAGCAATGAAAGCTGTAAATGTGGCAGCCTGCCACCTCAGGTTTACATTTCATGTCATACTTATACTAAAGATCATATATTTGTACGTTTCACATTCGTTTCATTCATGAAAATTTTCTTTCATGAAAATTTCAATAGCTGCCGAGCCCACTATTCCCCCACTTGTTCTTTCATAGTTGTTGACATAGATATGTTCTCCTTGGTCTTCTGATTTATGTTTTGTTAGAGACTGGAAGTCAATTATCTTTCCAGTATCAACACTGGTTACCATAGCAGCAGAATTCTTTGTACTTCTACATATTTCATGGGTTTATGTTATGAAATGCTACGTTATTGTTCTCGACAGTGGTACCAACAGAAACAACGTAATTTTGCCTTTGTGATACCGTATTCCACAGCCTTCTCTACATCGACTTTATTTGATTCTGAAGTATAGCATGTAAAATTTTCAACACTGTAAACAGACGCAGACAATATTTAAAAAAAGAAAAACAAATAAAATGTTTTGCGTGTGAGTTTATAAGTGATTTATATATCATTTATTAAGGAAATTACAGGTTTTACAATCAGATAAAAACCGAAAATGTGAAAAAGATTAGACATTGATGAGCCAAACTATTACGACCAATACGCACTGCGAGACTGAATGCCTCCTGGTGGCGTCGTAGTCACGTGACACTGGGACGAAAGCATATAAGCGGAACAGAGACTGATGGGGAAATGTTGATACGTGCTGCATATGGGGAAATCCACTGATGTAAGCGACTTTCTCAAAGAGCAGATTGTTATGGCTCGGCGTCTGGGAATGAGCATTGTGGAAAACGCTGTTCTTATGTACTGTTGTGAGCATATGTAGACAGTGGTTAAAGGAAAGTGACACCACTAATAGGTGACAAGGTATGGGATCTCACGGCTGATTACAGAACGTGGAGGTCGGAAGCTTGCTCTCCCTGTAAAGTAGGATGTGTAGCACTTTTGACAATAACGTTGTGCACACACAAGACTTTTGAATCACACCCTTCAGCGCACATTGTTGAACATTGGGCTCTGCACAGACGACCTGTAACAATTTCCACGTTGTTCCAAAGGGTCGGTGTTACGGTTGCAGTGTACCGTGTATATCGTCCCCAGTGCCAAATTTTTATCATGTAGCCGTAAAATAATAATTTCTCTGTGTAGCTTTAGATTGCAAAGAAATAATTTATGACAGAATGATCTAAAGAGACGACAAGATACGCTCTTTTGTTAATTTTTTTAGTCGACTTTACTTCTTCTCTTGTCTTGAGTGTGTACAGTAATTTACAGTTCAACAATCGCAGCGGCCGATGCAGCCAACGACGCCATTACGTGGCGATATTAGCTTATGAAAAATTAGCGGAAGCGAAATACTCGCCCGCTATTAACATAATATTAATTTTTCTCCACAGCCGCACTAGGTTGCAGAAATACGTAGCTTTAAGATCCTTATTTTCAGTACCATAGCCGAGAGCCAGAGCCAGGACTCCGACTACAATACAATGGTCAACGGAGGTAAGAAAATACTCTCGCGCGTGTGTGGGCCGCGATTGTAATTAATAACTATAGATCTTTTGCTTTAAAGTGAACTGACTAGCCGAGGAAATTAATATGAAAAGTTTATTACATTGTTCAGCTTGTATGCTCATGTTTTAAGATGCAGCGAGTCTAACATTCATTAACGTAACAAATAATTTGAGATTAATATTGTTAAAAAGGAGAACATCAGGAAAGCATTTAATCGTAAAATCAAAATTAAATGGAATATCATTTTTATTAAGGCCCACCACGTAAGTCGGCAACAATCAAAAAATAATAATAACAATAATAATATATTAAATTACGACGGCCGACGGACGCGAGATTGGCGCCGCAATTTTGGGGCCCGATTAATATGATTCTATTGTATTGAATGTAATTATGTATGTGTCTAATTGTTGTAAAATATTAATGCTTATATGAATTCTTTTACATGTACAACAACAAAACCACACCCTTTGGAGATCTGGAGAAGAAAAAGTGTAGAAAAGAAAAGGGATTACGATAAAGAAAAATAAAGGTAAGGCCTATTGTGCAAGCATCCTGTGTAGCTCTGTGCGGAATATCGAACCCATGTGCACATGAGATACCTTCGGTTTTTTTTGTATTTATGTGTTTATTTTTGGAGGGGATAATTATTCGTATTGTTTATTTATATATTTATTTTTGGAGGGGATAATTATTCGTGTGTGTATCAGTGTTAAAGATTCGTCAGTGGCTTAAAGTGAATTTATTATGGGTAAGATAGCACAAGCTAAAGCATCCGTACCAGATGAACAAAATTTTGTTAATATGGAAAGTGAGAGTCATTTGCAATACGCAAACGAATCCCAAGCCACCGCCTCGGGTAACACAATTTCCGGAGCGGGGGGCGAGGATCTGTGGACGGTGAATGACGCTCCACAGCAGAATGGGAATAGAGAAACAACTCCACTGCCTGGGCAGGGGGGCCAATCGAGTGCTAGATTAAGTGGGACACCAGTATGCTCACCGATTGCAGACCCATTTGCAGAATTTCTGCGCAGGTTAGAAGAAAGAGATAGGGAAAAAGAAAGAATGTTAGAACAGAGGGAAAAAGAAAGAGACGAAAAACTGGCTCAGATGTTCCATGAGCAAGAGCAACAAAGAGAACAGAAAGAAAGGGAAAAAGAAAGAATGTTAGAACAGAGGGAAAAAGAAAGAGACGAGAAACTGGCTCAGATGCTACGTGAGCAAGAGCAGCCCAATGAAGCGAAACTAGATAGTATCCAAAGCGAACTTGCCGAGATGCGGAACGCTTGCAAAGAAATCCCCGATCTTGTGCAATGTCTAGCCGGCGAGATGTAAAAATTACAGATATCGCAGGCTAGGCTTGAAGATCATGTCCAGACTTTAACAAACCGCGTGGATAATGTGGAGATAGATGCACGGAAAAGTATTGACGCATATTTGGAAGTGCAAGCTCAAAAAGTAGAAAAAGAATTAAATGAATGGCTAGAAGTAAAGGATCGCGAGATATCTGCAAAGATTGAAAGCGATGTAAAAACAGCTGTAGAACAAGCGACTGCGGCCGCGAGTGTAAATATTGACGCTAGCGCTGCTGCACTACATGCCGAATTAGCACAGATCAAGTCCCGTGTGACAGCGGAGTTGCCAAATTGGCAACAGAAGGTCGCACGATGACTGTCTGCGTTGGAAAGCAATGTAAACAGTGGCGGACAGATAATGAATCCGACTCCGCGTACTGATTACTGTAATAACGCTGACGGTGGGCAGGGTGCGAGTGCGCAACCGCAACCTAATGCGAATTATGAGCACGAACAACCTGCGATACCGTGCAGCGCACATCACGAAGCAATGAATGTCACAGAATGTAGCAGTCAGATGTGCAAAAAAGAGGACAATGTAATAAAACACAGGACATTCCAACCCTTCAATAGCGAAAAACGAAATGTCCACCCTGTTGTATTTATTAAGAGCTTCAGGAATGTGTTTCCCAGGACATGGACGGAAAGACAAAGAATACAGTTCGTGGTCTCCTTTATTCAAGGTGACGCGGCACTGTGGGCCACCGACGTGTCCGAAAAATGTCTAACGATGCAACAGTTTGAAGGTGCATTCTTGCAAAAATTCTGGTCCGATAGTGTCCAAGAAAGACTACGAAAGGAGTTGTATAGTCCAGAAATGTACAATCCTAAGATGGGAACGTTACGCAAAAATTTCGAAAAGTATATAAACAAAACCAGGTACTGGGACGAGCCAATGTCCGATCGTGACATAATCAGATTAATAAAAATGAAATTGCCCAGTGAAATTAAAAGATATTTCATCAATGTCCCGGAATACGATATAGAACAATTCATGGAAATAGTGGATTCTGTTGACTTATTGATCGAAGATATGAAAACCGAAAACAAGTGGAACCATGTAGGCTGTAAACAACAAAAAGCCGATCACAATAGCAGCCACAGTAACGGTAGTAACTTAGTACCAAATGGTAACGGGAATAGGCAAGAGCACCGGCAACAGAATCGAGGCACAAACAATGGCAATGTTTATAACGGCAACGGTTATAATCGTCAAAATCGAAAGAGACATCATGATGAACGCAAGAGTAATGGATATAATGGTAACGGCAATCCGCAATGCCGGAACAACCGAAACCAGTGGCGTGGTCGTAACGAACCGACACCACAGTGGCAACAAAACACAGCGCCACAATGGAACGCCAACCCAGGTCCGTCACAGAATATGTCAGGAAGTTACAACCGATCACCGCAAAACCAGAGCCATACACAATATCAAAATACACCATCGGGGAGGCAGGGCGGCCAACCCAACAGTAGCAACAACAACAACCAGAATCGCAATGTGAGGTTAGTGGAAGTGACAGACAACTGTCAACTCACTAATGCTCATCCGTTAAACTAAAGACCGCCACAATACGCTCTCCGTTGTTGGCTGCAGGATGGTGTAGTGAGGGCACATTCACGGATGACAGCCGAAAACTTTGTATGCTGAGATACAATGAGGGAATAAAAATAGAAAAGGAACTTGTAAACATACCGCAGAAATGTAACCGAACCGACAAAAGTGTTGTGCAGGCTATATTGCAAGCAGATATGTATGGAGCACCAATACACATAATAGTCGATACCGGTGCGTCAACCAATGTCATGAGCGCAAATTTTACAAGTACTTGAGTCAAAATAATAGAATACCAGTATTGCCAGTGAAGAATTGTCGTGTTACAGGTGCAATAGGTGCACAATCTCATATCATAAAGCACCAGGTGCAAGTCGAGTTTACGGTAGGAAATGAAGCAATGAAAAGCTCGTTCCTAGTAGTTAAGGGATTAGGTGTTGCTTGCATCCTGGGGATGGAATTTTTACGCCAGAGGGACGCAAAAATCGACCTCTTGTGCGGAGAAGTAAGCCTTATGAATGAGGGTAGACGTGTAGTTTTGCCATTGTTGAGGACATGGGAAGTGCACGGTAAATATTGCCGGAGCTTTCAGTCGAGATTCGAAGGAATACAGGTAATGAATTTATATTCTGACTTAAGTACAAGACAAGCATGTTATAAAGAATTTATTACTGAAGACAAAGAGGAAAAAAGGAAACTGATAGCCATGAAAGTCAGGGAGTCAGAACATTTGACTGAAGAACAACAAAACGAATTGACTCAGCTACTTACAGATTATGAGAATGTGTTTTCGGAAAAACCCGGTGTTATCGAGGGCTACACCTATAACATCGAAGTGGTACCTCACGATACTTTCTGTCACGCAAACTACACCATCCCGTGGTCAAAAAGGAGGCAGTTACGAGGGAAATAAGAAAAATGCTTGATTGGGGGTTAATTGAACCATCTCTATCTCCGTACAGCAGTCTGCTCGTGGCAGTAGCGAAAGCGGACGGCAGTATACGTCTCGTGCTTGATGCGCGCGATATTAACAAAATAATTGTACCTGTCAGAACGCGACCAGAAAACCTGGATGAACAGATACAGAAGTTTTATGGAGTTAAATATCTGACCTCTGTCGATATGCGTTCGTCGTATTGGCAAATCCCACTAACTGAATCATCAAGAAAGTACACTGCCTTTGTGTTTGCCGGCAGAAGTTACCAATTTAAAGTTTTACCATTTGGATTAAATGTTAGTGCAGGTGTCTTCATTGCAGTGCTCGATAAAGTATTAGGACCGGATTTGTTGGACCGAGTAACGTTGTATGTCGATGACTTATTAATAGCTACTCCCGATTGGGAAAGCCACATGGACACGCTGAAATGCGTACTAAAAAGATTTTCTGAGGTAGGCGTAACAGCAAACCTCGCAAAATCCAAATTTCACAGGGAGAGAATAAAATTTCTTGGTCATGTAATATCACCTACAGGTATTGTGCCCGATCCGAAGAAAATGGCAGCAATTGAGAACTTCCCTCCTCCTTGAACCAAGAAACAGTTAAAGGCATTTCTGGGCCTAGTGTCATTTTTCAGAAGATTCATACCTGACCAGCTTTTAAATGATAATACCCTGTTAAACTTGTTGAGAAAGAATACACCCTGGATATGGAATGAACTGTGCCAGCAGTCATTTGAGCAAATACGACAAGCCCTTCTAAATGCTAATCTACTGTCACATCCTAACATGTCAAAGGAATTTTGCCTTGCTACAGACGCCTCCACTGTCGGACTAGCCGCGTGTTTATTTCAAATCGATGAGGATGGTGGAAACAAGAACGTAAGAATAATCGGTTTCGCAAGCCGAGTGTTGTCAAGTTGTGAACGATCATATACAGTCACCGAACTCGAAACGCTAGCAGTAGTATGGGCCATGAAGAAGTTCAGATACTATGTGTACGGAAAAAATGTAAAAATTTTCTGTGATCATCAGGCCTTAAGTTTTTTGCTGACATGCAAGTTAATGCACGACAGGTTGACTAGGTGGGTGCTTGCTCTGCAGGAATATCAATTTCAAATAATGTATATAAAAGGTTGTGACAACGTAGTGCCTGATGCTTTGTCACGGTTGCCACAAGGTCTGCCTGAGTTAACAAAAATACTAGAACAGGCAACAGAGTACAAAATTTTAGTTATGAAAGACCATACTTGTCGAAAAAAGTTCCTGCAGACGTGCAAGCAACTGCCTAGTTTACAGGACGAAGATCCCGCCTTGGGAAAATTCAAACAAGAACTCCTATCTTCGGGTGGAAATCAGATAGGTAGCCATTATTCTGTGCAAAATGGGGTATTATATTACCGGAAGGATGTTAACAAGGACTTGTGGTGTAACTGTGTACCGGAAGTATGTATCAATGATTTAATCTGGCACGTGCACCTTTCGTGGGGACACGTGGGTATTGAAAAATGTAGAGCACTTCTTGCAAGACAATGTCATTTTAAGAATATGAAAAGAATAATTCAGAATGTTGTAAGGACATGTGTAGTTTGTCAAAGGACGAAACCTACAAATCTGCCCACTATAAGTGAATTGCACCCTGTTGTTCCTAACAAACCATTACGACTAGCTTCTGTTGACATTCTAGGGCCACTACCCACTGGCAGAGGTGGTGTGAAATATGTATTTGCTGTATATGATGCCTTTTCCAAATTTCTAAAATTGTATCCTGTAAAAGCTTCAACGGCCACACCCCTCATTCAGAAATTACGAACAGATTATTTTGTTAATGTTGGCAAACCACAGATCATATTATCCGATAGTGCCACCTATTTTACTGGTCTCAAATGGAAAACGTTTCTACAAGAGCAAGGTGTTAAACACATTTTTGTAGCTCGATTTCACCCGGAGAGCAGTCTTGTAAAGCGTACCTTTAAAGTGTTGAACAAGTTCATGAGAACTTACATTCCGAATCGCCACACCAAGTGGGCAGAATACGTTTCGACTTTTGAGGAACTCCACAATAGATTGCCACATTCAGCCACCGGTTATACTCCACTAGAAGTCATGTTTGGAAAGAATGAAACCGACAGCTGGCTGTCACCATTACCAACTGTACCACGACAAGTTGTACCTCACGAACAAATTATAGCTGAGACTTTGAATAACTTAACGAGGTGCGCGGAGCGCCGAAAGAAGAAGCATGACAAGAAAATAAAGAAGGTAACAGTGTATCAACCAGGTGACTTGGTGCTAATAAGGACTCATCCCAAGTCATCTCTGTTAGCGAAAAAGAATAAAAAATGGCAACCGGTGTATGCCGGGCCCTACAAAATCATAGACATACCACATGGATGTAGCTATTTGTTGGGTGACGTAGAATCGGAAGAGATTAAAGGACTCTGTCCATACAAAGACTTAAAGAAGTTCGCTCAGTAGAGCAACGTTTACATTTGTATGTAGTAGGTTAAGTTTAGAGTGCATTTTTTTTCTGTGTGTAAATGTTAAGATTTTAGTGTAACATTTAAAGACAATGAGGCGCACAAGATTAGTGCGATTCAATTTTGTAGATGTTAAGGAATAATAGTATTTTTAAACAATTGCATTTTGAAAAAAAATGAACGTAGATTTAAGAATATTTTTCAAATTTCATGTGTAACAATGCTTTGAAAAATATTAAAAAACAATTCAACAGCATTTAATGATGAAAGAATTTTTCATTAGTGTGTCATGAATATTTTTGAACTGTAGTAGTAACGCAACTTATGAAATTCAATATTATAGTGTATATGTTGTTCCATGTATTTATGTCTATATCGACCTTGAAATATGCTCAACCACAATTTACTAAACAATATCAGTGCAGGGTGTACATCACCCAAGGTACCTCATGTGTTGTGGACAAGGTACAAAGCAAATCAGTAAATGTGACTACCGGTAAGCACTGTTCAAATATATTGCCATCTGCTAAGGCAGAGATTTACACGAATTTATAGTGTAAACAAAAGTCACAAATCAAACACTAATCTAGGAACTTGCACGCTAGGCCTAGATTATAAAATGTCTACAATAATGCGAGAGGCAAAGTTTTGTAAAGTCGAGCCTGTCTCTGGAGGGCAAGTACGCAATGAGTGGGCAGACATGACATGGGGACTTACCTCAGATGAGACGGAAATACAATTGTATAGTCAAAAAATCTGAAGGCAAGTACGACTCTAAGTGGAAAATGAAAAGGGACAATTAGTGTGAGAGACTGGTAAAATCCAGCACGAGCCAAAATGAATGAAATACATTAGTGTTTGTGAACTAAGCGAAACAGTTACTTTAAACAGTGAAGTGCTAGTATTGAACGTTCAACAGCGGTAAAGACGCCAAACGCCAATATTACGCACGAAAAACTGTGAATTTGCTTATAAATGTGAACTGTTAACGTGAAGTGAACCCACAGTCAATATTTTTGGGACAGACTGTAATTTCAGTGAGTACAACAATGCGATATTGGAATGCGATGCGTGGACTGTTGCAAAACAGGGACCGCAGAAACGGCGAATGTTTGTGCTAAGCTCGTATTGGGACACTCACCAGTGCCTGCGAGTGCGGCGAAAAGAAATAATTTTGTCAAGACAAAAACTGACGTGTAATGGAAACAGTATTGCATCAAAACTGCATTCACGGGAGAAGGTCCATGTCATGTATTCTGCAAGACAGTGCTAGCTTGACACTCGGAAACTGGCGAAAACTTAACAACTTCTGCCGCACTAATAAATACTTCTTTCCTACTAGCGTAACCATCTGCAGCGGGAAACAAATATTACGTTGGTTGTGTGTATGTTTCATGTACTACGTCGGAGATGCGTAGCAGAGCTAACTCCTGCCAACAAGAGCGGGGGGCGAATATCATCCCACTCCGCCACGCTCGGGCGAGACAGAAGCGCATCACCAACGGTGCAGCCGATCAGCTGATTCTGACGTTCCGCGACGGCGAGAGACACGCTGGCGTCGAGCGGGCGTTGACCTCTCCGCAGCCGCCGCGACCGCCGAGCACCGAACACACCAACCGACGCCGTCGCGAGCTAAACGTCGCGGCGTAGATCATCAACGGCACCGCAATAAATTGTTATAATGACCTCATTTTTTGCATAGTGCAACAAAAATATTTGTATGCACATCCTGTACTCCAATGACATTCCAGAAACAATTAAGTGAAAGTGACCAAAGCAGTTAGTCTGTCGCTCCGCCGAGGTTTTCCCCAGGTTTCCCTACGGCTGCGCCAAATGGGGAGCGAACAGTTGACACCCCTGGAACTTCAAGTTTATGGACTAACCCGTGATTGTATACCTTTGAACACTGCAAAAGTTGCAACCCGAAGAAGAAGCAGCCAAAATAAAACTAGTTGTATTCTATGTCCTTTTGTAAATGACTGCATACGTAACCAATTGTATATTATATTGTTATGTAGATAACTTCATCTGTATTACGCTTTGTGCGCAACACACCTCAGTAATTTAATGATTTAAATATACGATGTGACATATATAAACTGTGAAAGAAAAATCTGCGTGTGGACACTGTGGACATGAAAGTGGAAATATTTATGTCAAAAAACACGAACATTTTTTATGACATAAACATTTCGGGGGGCAATATAGCGTCCCCAGTGCCAAATTTTTATCATGTAGCCGTAAAATAATAATTTCTCTGTGTAGGTTTAGATTGCAAAGAAATAATTTATGACAGAATGATCTAAAGAGACGACAAGATATGCTCTTTTGTTAATTTTTTAGTCGACTTTACTTCTTCTCTTCTCTTGAGTGTGTACGTACGGACATCTTGCGAGTGCTGGCAAATGTAAGCATATTTGTAGGAGTTAAGCATATAATATACCGATTTAATATTATTGTGCACTTTTAATTTGTAAGAGGTGATCCCGATTTCATGTCCGCCTTCCTTGAATTAACCTGCATTCAAGTAATTTACAGTTCAACAATCGCAGCGGCCGATGCAGCCAACGACGCCATTACGTGGCGATATTAGCTTATGAAAAATTAGCGGAAGCGAAATACTCGCCCGCTATTAACATAATATTAATTTTTCTCCACAGCCGCACTAGGTTGCAGAAATACGTAGCTTTAAGATCCTTATTTTCAGTACCATAGCCGAGAGCCAGAGCCAGGACTCCGACTACAATACAATGGTCAACGGAGGTAAGAAAATACTCTCGCGCGTGTGTGGGCCGCGATTGTAATTAATAACTAAAGATCTTTTGCTTTAAAGTGAACTGACTAGCCGAGGAAATTAATATGAAAAGTTTATTACATTGTTCAGCTTGTATGCTCATGTTTTAAGATGCAGCGAGTCTAACATTCATTAACGCAACAACTAATTTGAGATTAATATTGTTAAAAAGGAGAACTTCAGGAAAGCATTTAATCGTAAAATCAAAATTAAATGGAATATCATTTTTATTAAGGCCCACCACGTAAGTCGGCAACAATCAAAAAATAATAATAACAATAATAATATATTAAATTACTACGGCCGACGGACGCGAGACGTGGATCAACAGAAACGTGTCGCTCGGTCGGACAGATCACATTTCCTGTTATACCAGGTCGACAGTTGTGTCCCGATATGCCGTCGTTCAGGCAAACGACTGATCGAAACATGCACAGCGCTATGGATGCTGACCATCGAGTGCAGTCTTATGCTACAGGAACTATTCACCTGATCCATAGGAGTTATAGCAGTAACTCGAAGGCAACATGACGACTGTGGACAGCGCGAATAGTACTGCTGACTACCTGCATCCCTTCGTGGTTGATGTTTACCCTATGGCGATATCTTCCACTACGATAACGCAAGCGGTATCATAAGGCCTGCATCGTGGTACAGTGTTTTGAGGACTATGTTAGTGAACTCACACCGATGTCTTGACCACCAAATTTTTCATATCTAAACCCTATGAAACACATCTATGACACGATCGGGCGCCGCATACGTGTCCAGAAACCACCAGTCCATAATTTACGGGAACTGCATAACCTGTGCTAAGACATCTGTTGCAATATACCGATAACCTACACTACTGGTCATTAAAATTGCTACACCATGAAGATGAAGTGCTACAAACGCGAAATTTAACCGACAGGAAGAAGATGCTGTGATATGGAAATGATTAGCTTTTCAGAGAATTCACACAAGCTTTTCAGAGCATTCACCGGTGGCGACACCTACAACCTGCTGACATCAGGGGAGTTTCCAACCGATTTCTCATACACAAACAGCAGTTGACAGGCGTTGCCTGGTGAAACGTTGTTGTGACGCCTCGTGTAAGGAGGAGAAATGCGTACCATCACGTATCCGATTTTGATAAAGGTCGGATTGTAGCCTATCGCGTTTGCGGTTTATCGTATCGCGACATTGCTGCTCGCGTTGATCGAGAGCCAATGACTGTTAGCAGAATATGGAATCGGTGGGTTCAGGAGGGTAATACGGAACGCCGTACTGGACCCCAACGGCTTCGTATCACTAGCATTCGAAATGACAGGCATCTTATCCGCATGGCTGTAGCGGATCGTGCAGCCACGTCTCTATCCCTGAGTCAACAGATGGGGACGTTTGCAAGACAACAACCATACAACCATCTACACGAACAGTTCGACGACGTTTGCAGCAGCATGGACTATCAGCTCGGAGACCATGGCTGCGGTTACTCTTGACGCTGCATCACAGACAGGAGCGCCTGCGATGGTGCACTCAACGACAAACCTGGGTGCACGAATGGCAAAACGTCATTTTTTCGAATGAATCCAGGTTCTGTTTACAGCATCACGATGGTCGCATCCGTGTTTGGCGACATCACGGTGAACGGACATTGGAAGTGTGTATTCGTCATCGCCATACTGGCATATCAACCAGCGTGATTGTATGGGCCGCCATTGGTTACACGTCTCGGTCACGTCTTGTTCGCATTGACGCCACTTTGAACACTGGACGTTACATTTCAGATGCGTTACGACCCGTCGCTCTACCCTTCATTCGACCCCTGCAAAACCCTACATTTCAGCAGGATAATGCACGACCGAATGTTGCACGACCTGTACGTGATTTCTGGATAAAGAAAATGTTCGACTGCTGCCTTGGCCCGCACATTCTCCAGATTTCTCACCAACTGAAAACGTCTGGTCAATGGTGGCCGAGCAACTGGCTCGTCACAATACGCCAGTCACTACTCTTTATGAACTGTGGTATCGTGTTGAAGCTGCATGGGCAGCTGTACCTGTACACGCCATCCAAGCTCTGTTTGACTCAATGCGCAGGCGTATCAAGGCCGTTATTACGGCCAGAGGTGGTTGTTCTGGGTACTGATTTCTCAGGATCTATGCACCCAAATTGCGTGAAGTGTAATCACATGTCAGTTCTAGTATAATATATTTGTCCAATGAATACGCGTTTATCATCTGCATTTCTTCTTGGTGTAGCAATTTTAATGGCCAGTAGTGTACTAGCGAAGTCATGCCAACCAGAATCGGCGCCGGATTGCATTCCAAAGGGGACAGAGCTGCTGGTCATAACCTTTCGCTCTTAGTGTAGCTATTCTCGTGGCATCACATTTTTTGCCTTTGGCGTCTCACACTCTCACCGTACAATCTAGGCTAGACCTCGGGTTTGGCTATGGGTCTGTCACCATAATATATATTAAATAAAAGATGTAGAGTGAAATAAATATAGTCAGTATTCTATTCTACACTGTCCAGTCACTTTAATGTGACCATCTGTCACATGCCTGAATAGCCTTATTTGCAGCACGAGTCAATAAGGTTTTGGAAGGCACCGGCAGGATGTGGAGCCATGCCGAGTCCAGTACCGTGACCAACTGCGTTAGGTTTCTCGGTTGAGGGCCCATGAGGCGGACAGTACGATCTAACCACGCACGTCCACTGTGAGCTGTGTGACATGTTGCGTTGTCTTACTTGGTAGATACCATCGCGCGGAGGAAAAACGAATTACATGTAGTGGAAGATACGGTTCCCAAGCCTAGATGCATACTTACGTTGATCCATTATGCCTTCTAGAATGAGGGATCACCCAGGGAATGCCGAGAAAACATTCCCCAGACCATGAAAATCCCTCCTGGTTACGGTGCGTTTGCTTTCAGTCATTTCACGCCGTACATGCCAGCGGCCATCTATCCGACGGAGCATAAAACGTGACTCATCTGCAAAGGCCACCTGTTTCCATTCTGTGGACGTGCAGCTGCTGTACTGGCGTGCAAATTCCAGCCTTCATCGGCGTTGAACAGCAGTCAGCGTGGTTGCATGAATAAGGCACGTGCTGCAGAGGCCAATACGCAGCATTGTTTACTGGACTGTGCTTGAGGCGACACTGTTGTTAACCCACTGATCCATCCAGGGTGTCAGTTGATAAACAGTTGCACGTCTGCTTGTACATTCACATCTCCGCAGCCGTCGTTCATCCCTGTCATTTACGACCTGTGGCGCCAGTTTTGTATAGGGCCATGTTGCTATGCACGGCAAACTTTAAGCACGGCAGCAGATGAATATAAAAGTAGCCATTTCTGAAATGATCCCATCCTTAACCTGAAAGTCAATGACCGTGACCTTCAGGACGTCAGATCAATAGCTCCGTTTCTCCGCAGCTGTCGTTCACCCCTGTCATTTACGACCTGTGGCGCCAGTTTTTGGGTAGCGCCATTTTGCCATGCACAGTATGCTTTAAGCGCGGCAGACCATGAATAGTTTATAAAAATAGCCATTTCTGAAATAGTCCCACCCTTAACCCGAAACAAAGGCTCGTGCCCTTTATGACATCCAGCTGCTGTACTGGAGTGCAAATTCCAGCCTTCATCGGCTGTTTCCGTATTACGAAAATTAATGCACTATTTCCCGACCGCCTCCCCACCCAGCCCGCGATAGCCGTTACATACGCTCCACTGACACCTCTTGTCTGTGAGTAATTATTGAACGTTGACTTCGAAAGTCAATTATGTAACTGGATCGTACTTCTCTGTTTACGCAAGGCTGACGTTATACGTCACAACATCATTACGTCACGAGTCAAAGCCGATATAGATATGTCCATCCCATCTACGCTGGGAAGGTGAGTTGTTTGCCAATCAAGTGTGCTACAATACAGTGCTACAATTATGAGATGTTCTATGAAGCGTTGCTCTGTAATGCTTCCAAATTGTAGCTCACTGAGAATTTAAGCCGCCAAAATATCCACAGTCCATTTTTTGAGCCTGCAGCCACTATGAGTCAAAACAGAAAGAAATGAAAGGCATTAGCTGGCAGTGGCCACTGGTTCATAACAGTGAGGCAAATTGAAAATTTGTGCTGGACCAGGATTCGAAACTGGGTCTCCTGCTTCCGAGGCAGATGCGCAGACCACTTTTTTTATCTCACTTTGTTCGTTATTATTTATTGCATTTGTTCGCGGCGGATGTCCCATAGCACCCGCTGAAGTTCATCGTTGATCTATTCACTCAGTTATTATTATTATTATTATTATTATTATTATTACGGAGAGGAGATAACCTTCTGACCGAACAGGCTGAGCTAACGTGCCGCCATTAGACCATCCGGACATAGTGGCCATCACAACTGCATGAACTGCCGTAGCATGCCTCCCATCAGAGCGAAATTCTCAAGTTATACCACCCACACTACGAGCTGATTTGGTTGCTTCGAAGTAAATGACGGCTAATACGTAAAAGTCTTTTACACTGTCCAATCACTTTAATGTGACCACCTGTCAAAAGCCTGAATAACCACCTTTTGCTGCACAGACCGCTGCGAGACGTGCTGAGTGAGCCAATGCGTTTCGGAGAGTCCAATAGGGATGTGGAGCCATGCCGACTGCAGTGCCGTCGCCAACTGCCATAGGTTTCTCGGTTGAAGACCCATGGCGAGAGCATCCCGATTGGTGTGCTCCCACAGATTCTCGATTGAATTTAAATTCGGGAAGTTTGGTGATCAGAGGAGTGCGGTAAACTCATCCTGGTGATCTTCGAACCAGGCACGTACACTGCCAGCTTTGTGACACCTTGAGTTGTAATGCTAGATGACGACATCGTGAAGAGGAAAAACAAACTATATGTAAGGGTAGACATGGTCCCCAAGGACAGCTGGATCCATTTTGATCCATTTTGGCTTCTAGAACGAGATATCACTCAGAGAATGCCATGTAAACAATCCCCAGACCGTAACGTTTCTTCCCCCGGCCTGCGTGTTTACCTTCAGACATATCGCACAGTACACGCCAACGGACATCTATCCCATGGAACATAAAACGTGATTCATCTGCAGATGCCACCTGTCGCTATTCCTGGAAGTCCAGTTGCGGTATTGGCATGCAAATTACAGCCTTCGTTCCCAGCGAACTGCAGTCACGATGGAAGCATGGGCCAGGCGCCAGCTGTGGAGGATCATACGCAGCAGTGTTCGCAAAATGGTAGTTGAGGAGAGGTTATTGGTAGCTCCTTGGTTCATCTGGACAGTCAGTTTCTCAACAGTTCCTCGTCTATTCAGTTGCCTCGGCACCGCTTTAAAATGACGAAATTTGTCCACGTGAACAGTTTACAGACTTGGACGTTTTAGAAATGCTTCCACCCTCGGCCAGAAAGTCAATGATAATGCCCTTTTAGATGATAGATAAATGTCTCCGTTTTCTCATTAAGGCAACGACTGCACTGTTTTCCGAGTCCCCCGACAAACTTTGTATACAATTCACTGCTAATGCTGACACCTGCCGTCTGTGAGTCGTTGTTGCACATTGACGTCGAACATACACACTGGTCACATTAATGTGACTTTACCGTGTGTTTGATTGCAAAGATGTATCTCATTTACATGGAAAGGTACGAAGAACACATCCATTCACTAGGAACGGCTCTGAGACTGTGTTTATGATACTACTGATGAGCTACAAAACGTGCTATTCTTGTTGGTGATAGATGCTTTATAGTAGCGCCTTACAGATCTTCTTCAGATTTTTTTTGTAGCCTTGAACTTTGTAGTCAGTCTGTTAGCCAAATTAGAAGCCTCTGTTTATCACATCAGTTTATTTCCTTATTCCTAATCTTTTTTGTGTCATTGTTTTGCTGTCACCACGATATTTTCACCTTCTTGATGTTCAAATACAGACTAACATTTTTACTAGCGTTCTTTGGCTTTCATGAAAAACTACCCCTTTTCATCTCTGTTATTACTAATTAGGTAGTTTGATTCTGTTCCTGTCTACAGTTTTCACGTCAGTTTGAGAGACACGCAAACCAACTGTCTTACGAGAACATTTGTGTTCTTGACGAGAAGGAACAGCTGCAGAACACAGTTTGGTGGAGTAATTACACTCCTGGAAATGGAAAAAAGAACACATTGATACCGGTGTGTCAGACCCACCATACTTGCTCCGGACACTGCGAGAGGGCTGTACAAGCAATGATCACAAGCACGGCACAGCGGACACACCAGGAACCGCGGTGTTGGCCGTCGAATGGCGCTAGCTGCGCAGCATTTGTGCACCGCCGCCGTCAGTGTCAGCCAGTTTGCCGTGGCATACGGAGCTCCATCGCAGTCTTTAACACTGGTAGCATGCCGCGACAGCGTGGACGTGAACTGTATGTGCAGTTGACGGACTTTGAGCGAGGGCGTATAGTGGGCATGCGGGAGGCCGGGTGGACGTACCGCCGCATTGCTCAACACGTGGGGCGTGAGGTCTCCACAGTACATCGATGTTGTCGCCAGTGGTCGGCGGAAGGTGCACGTGCCCGTCGACCTGGGACCGGACCGCAGCGACGCACGGATGCACGCCAAGACCGTAGGATCCTACGCAGTGCCGTAGGGGACCGCACCGCCACTTCCCAGCAAATTAGGGACACTGTTGCTCCTGGGGTATCGGCGAGGACCATTCGCAACCGTCTCCATGAAGCTGGGCTACGGTCCCGCACACCGTTAGGCCGTCTTCCGCTCACGCCCCAACATCGTGCAGCCCGCCTCCAGTGGTGTCGCGACAGGCGTGAATGGAGGGACGAATGGAGACGTGTCGTCTTCAGCGATGAGAGTCGCTTCTGCCTTGGTGCCAATGATGGTCGTATGCGTGTTTGGCGCCGTGCAGGTGAGCGCCACAATCAGGACTGCATACGACCGAGGCACACAGAGCCAACACCCGGCATCATGGTGTGGGGAGCGATCTCCTACACTGGCCGTACACCACTGGTGATCGTCGAGGGGACACTGAATAGTGCACGGTACATCCAAACCGTCATCGAACCCATCGTTCTACCATTCCTAGACCGGCAAGGGAACTTGCTGTTCCAACAGGACAATGCACGTCCGCATGTATCCCGTGCCACCCAACGTGCTCTAGAAGGCGTAAGTCAACTACCCTGGCCAGCAAGATCTCCGGATCTGTCCCCCATTGAGCATGTTTGGGACTGAATGAAGCGTCGTCTCACGCGGTCTGCACGTCCAGCACGAACGCTGGTCCAACTGAGGCGCCAGGTGGAAATGGCATGGCAAGCCGCTCCACAGGACTACATCCAGCATCTCTACGATCGTCTCCATGGGAGAATAGCAGCCTGCATTGCTGCGAAAGGTGGATATACACTGTACTAGTGCCGACATTGTGCATGCTCTGTTGCCTGTGTCTATGTGCCTGTGGTTCTGTCAGTGTGATCATGTGATGTATCTGACCCCAGGAATGTGTCAATAAAGTTTCCCCTTCCTGGGACAATGAATTCACGGTGTTCTTATTTCAATTTCCAGGAGTGTAGTTTGACATTGTCTCAGTCTGTTTCTTTTAACGGTCCAGTCATTTATTCCTAGATATAGATACAATAGCTGACTAGCGTAACAAACTGTTTCAGAATGTGACGTGGCATGTGTTGCTGACCAAATCAAAAACTTTCGTCTAATCAATAAAACATACGTAGAGAATTTCCCTAATGTTTAGGTGCAATTATGAATATCTCCCTTCCAAAGTACATGGCGTAACTTTTTTCACACTTGTAATTTCCGCGCGAGGCTCCTGTATCCTCGGTGTAACTCTCGTATGTACTGTGGTGCAAAATATTCCTATTACCCTCACAAGACAGGTGTTAGATCACCGTAACTGTAAGAAGTAAAACTAAGAAAAATAGCATAGGTCCATATCGACTGAATATCTGTGTTATTATTGCATTAACAGAACGCCATCCGAAAACTTTTCGGTGGTGCATTGTATTACTATCTTCAAAAACATCCAACACGCAAATTTATTTTCCCTCAAAGATGGACAAAGACCTGCAGTACCCTCCTTTAAGTAAAACGTCTTCGGGTTTTGTCCCAGTTTAATCAGTCAAAAAGTAATAAGACGTCCCAGCCACTGCCTTGAGGCCACCCCGCTTATGGGAGACACAGAGAGCTTGTTAAGGGAAGCGGTAGATAAACCCCCGGTCTTTTGTGTGAGGGCTGCCATTATTATCTGTCTGTTACGGCGGCGATCCTTTCCGAGCACTTTCTTTGATTCGTTGCGCTTCCCCAAAGTCGTTCGGTTACCAGAGCACTGCTCCGAGCCATTCCATTTGAGTCTGCTTCGGCGGCTTTAATGATTGTCCCCTTTGTCTCCGAATTACGTCGACGAGTCTCCTGACTTTCGGCGCGATAACAAATAACTCTTGGAAATCCAGATCTTTGTAATGGCAGCAAGCAGTCGGTCTACAGCCGACGAGAGGTCGTAGGAGCAGCTCACGGATTTCAGTACTCGTGAGTGAACCCAGTCTGTTTCTTAGCATAGCTTTTGCGGGCAAGACGTTTTCAAGTAGTTGAACTATCTTGTGTGCTGTGCTCCATGACCTGTTCGGATATTAGTGTCACAAACTTCAAGGGCTTCGATTTCCAGGAATCATAGATTGTGAAGGATGAGAAACGAAATGTAAATAATAAAGCAGTAGATTACTTAGGTTTCCAGGAACTAGTGCAAACAACAGTCTTTTGTTTTATTCCTTAATTTTTATTTTCCAGTACCGATTTCAAATCGCCTATCGATTCATCATCAGAAAGTACAACTTTATTGCGTCTTTTCAGCATTGTGGGGTTTGTGCACGTGTGACAAGATGTAAAAACGAAAAATGTAACCTGAAAGTGGCGTGAATTGTTAACATTATTAGATCAATTCAGATGTACTATATTAACAGAATCTTCCGTCGGTTCTTGGTAGAACAACATTATAATAAATGAAAAGCACCAGTAGAACAAAAGCAAACTGGTGGTTTTCATTTATCAGATGTACTACTTACATTTATTAGTATCTCTTGGTCTGTCCTTGGGGCATTAATTACCCTAGAAAACATAACGCATGTTTTCCAGCAACGTTAATTTTACAGCATTTCGCAGACTCCGCCATAGGTAACAATTTCCACATACCTTACAAAACGTTAATAAACCAGAGCTTCACTAAAGTTGTGTTTAGAGAGTTTGAACTGGGGCAGAGAGTTTCTTTGTTCAGCACTCGCATTACACATTGGCGACATTAATTGTATATCTGTTTATGCTATATTCATAATTGCTAAAATAACATGTATTTACATTACAAATTTGACATGTCCTATTTACAAAATCTATCAAACAATGATCATATTTCATCTACAATTTTAATACTGAAATCGCGTTTGACATTCACATTTCGCTTAATAAACATTGATCAGTACTTATTGAATAAACATTAGAGCTCCACACAACATTTTTAATTAAATCTTAAGTCATCTGAGCTTTTCAGAGTGTAGTATATAGTAGGTGGCGGATTTTGAGTGTTCGTAAGTATGTGTGTGTGTGTGTGTGTGTGTGTGTGTGTGTGTGTGTGTGTGTGCACGCGCGCGTGTGTCTGAGCTTACTGACATGGGTTGTTTAATTTTCCGTGTTTAAAGAGCCTTTCAAATTTTGAAACAGTGGGTTATTTGCTAAGTCAATTTGGTTTTTTTTTTTTAAGATGGTGTGGGTTGATTTATTGTTATGGGTGAAAATCCCTAATTGTTTCAAGAGATTCATCTTTATTCCTTTGTCTACAATATGGAGATTTGTTTTGATGCCTGTAGGACTATTGTTGAGTGATTATTTTGTGCTATTTTTGGCTGCAAAACCTGATTTATTTAAATTTTGTAAATAGATTACGTCTCTACTCAAAGTTTCTTCTTGCTCGCCTTGTGTAGTAGCAGGAGCAGATATCACATGTTAATTTGTTATTCTGGAATAGGCAGTATTAGTGACAGAGGGTGCCGGATTCCTTCCTGTCGCCACCCATTCAACCCTGGCACAGGATCTGTGTTCCCCATTTGTTTGCATCCAGCGTCATCCTACATGAAAGTGGGTGAATGTTTTCTAAATGTTTGTGAATCGTGCAACAGAGCTGGGACATGGGTACCAGTCCAGTATTCACCTAGTCGAATATAGGAAAACGCCTAAAAACCACATCCAGACTAGCCAGTATGCCAGCTTTCGTCAGAAATTCGCTGAGTGGACTCGACCGAGGGCGCCAAGCCTTACCCACTCTCGGAATCAGCGTGTTAATGCGTGCAGCTATCTGGGCTGGTCGATGTAGCAAATAGGATGATGCCTAACTAGAGTTAACTTCTAAATAATATGTTGTAATTCCTGCCATGTGCTGACTTTCACGCACTGAAGATCTATCGCATGTACTAGACCGAAGATCGAAAAACTTACGGAGATCAGAACAACAAACATATTTCCAAATTTATAGAGGACCTATGTAACATTACGAGTCAAGACAGCTGTAACGGAACTTGAATAGCGTAAAGTTATCATTAAAAACGCACGCCGCGCGATTTGTACGATTTGGTCGGTCATAATAGTAGTAACATGCTTTTGAATACAATTAAAATATAACGGCGATACCTGTTTACTGTTATTGGAAATAATATGTAGTAAATTAATGAGTAAGGTAGCCGATCCTATAAGAAGAGGTGAAATTGGGCATATTAAGGTGTTTTGCTTTATGTCGACTAAGCCGATGATACGGCGTCTTTTTTTCCGTTTACTCTTAGAAAAAAAAAAACAAGTAACGAAGTGCTAATTGTGCGTTGTGAAAAATATAGGGGCGAATTTTAAATAGCTACAGTGTATAATCAGACTAACAAATGGACATTCGGTTACGCGAAATAGCGGACAGTGAAGTGTGGTCATTAAATAGAGTACACCTACAGGGCGGTCGATTCCGGGATAAGTCTATTCGCATCTCATGAGGGACGCGGTATTGAGACCGGGTTTTTTTTAAAATTATATCACGGAGAGCGGGCTTCAATTTATAAAAAGGAGAAAAGCTGTTGGTGTTAAGCAACCAAAACTGTTCATCAAAGGGTTTCGGTGAATGAGTGGTGAATGCGAAATGAAACTGTGAACGAAGTTATGTTAAATAAAGCAGAAGAGACAAGACAGTTTGGTCGTATCTGTTATTATTCCATAAACCGTAACATTTCTTCTCGTTGTACGAAGCCTTTATAGACGATCGTTATGACAATTTGGTTTGAAGGGATCTCGTTACGAGTTAAGTTTTGGGGACCTGGTCAACAGGGGATAGTTCGTGGATCTTAACTACTGCAGCTATTCTGGAATCAGGTGCTACCGTGACCGTTGTGTGTTGTTAATGGCTTAAGGTCATCATATCTCATGCTCTAAGATCGACGCGCCTTTCCTCTTGGTATAACGGTGTCTCACGGTAACCACGACAACGCCGACGGCGAAGGTAGATACGGTAGAAGTGGCGCCCAACGTGGGGCTCGATCGAGGAGGATTGCTGCATCGAGTCGAGTGTCATCCGGATTCACGAACCCTAGAGTTGAAAAATATTGTAGCAGCCAGTGAGTCTGTCCAATGAAAGAGGTATTCTTCAATAATCGATAAAAGTGAGCGATACTACCAGGTATGATTAAAATAACTGTATAATTATAAAAAAAGGAAGTTGAGACTTGTGATTTCGGTAGATAAATATATATAAATACATAGTGAAAATAAGTGTATGTCTTGGTAGTGAATAATCATGTCAAAACGAACGAAAAGAATACATGATAATGTGCAGTTGAGTAGAGTAATGAGTAGAGAGAGAGAGGAAAGTGAAGAGGATAGGAATGATGCATCCCATGAGCTCAATGTGGGACAGGAGACGTGTACAGATAATAATAGAGTTATTGATTTAGAGCCGTTAGGAGATTCAAATACAATGATAAGTAAGGCAAGCAGCGTGGGAGAACATAAAGATCTTGAGGTTTCGGAAGTAGATCAGCAAGTTGATCCTCAAAATGGAAATATTAATCAAAAAATGTTTGATATGCTGGTATCAATAAATACTCAAATGGGTGTAATGAATGGAAGACTTGGTTCACTAGAAAAAGATAATAAGCAATTAAAAGAGGACAATCAAAAGTTAAATGAAAAATTTGAGGACAAATTTGGTTCATTAGAAGTTAAAATGGATTCTTTGGAAAGCAAACTGAACACCTTTGATTATAAACTGGAAAATACTAAGAAAGAATTAAAGGCGGACTGGGAGACTCAATTAAATGCGAAATTTGGAGAACTAGATGTAGAGTTTTCTAACACTTTAGAAAGGCAATATAATAATTTAATGGGAAAACTTCATGACGTAGAAAAAAAATATGAGGTAGTTTCGAAGAGTTATGATGGCCTGTCCCATAGGATGGTTAAGTGTGAAAGCAGCTGTTTCAATGCTAGCGCACAGATAGAAGAGCTTTCGAAACAAATAGTCGAGTTTGAGTCTGATGCTCGTAAAGGATTTGACAAGTATTTAGTAGATCAAACTAAAAGACTTGACGAAGATCTAACTGAATGGATAGAAATAAAAGGAAATGAAATTGCAGACAAGGTTAAGACTACTATTGGATCCCAGCCAAATGAAAATATCAATGAGCACCTAAGTAGAAATGATGAATTAATTAAGCTCTTCACTAGCGAAATTCAGAAAATAAAAGAGAAAATAGTTGATGAGTTACCTAAATGGCAAAAGGAAACCAATCATAAATTGGCAGAGTTAGAACGAAAGTCATCACAAAATTTGTTGACAGAGGACGAACGTTCGGAGAATAGGTCGAAAAACAACCGAACATGTGAAAATACGAAGTACAATTGTGGTGAAAATTTGCATTGGGAAGTTGATGATTCGGTTGGTAAAGATGATGATTCTTTTAGTCAGCGAGGATATTTGTCTTCTTTAAAGGTGGAGAACAGCATTTTTAAAAGTAGTCAATTCCCAACATTCTCCACTGAAAAGAACAACCTGCATCCGAAAATCTTTATCAATAATTTCAAAAGAATGTTTCCGCGTAGCTGGTCAGAACACGACCGACTTCAATTTATAGTATCCAAAATTACCGGAGAAGCCGCATTATGGGCCGCCGAAGTAAGTGAAAGTTGCCATACTTGCGCTGAGTTTGAACAACTTTTTTTGGCTAAATACTGGTCGTCGAGTAAACAAGAGAAATTAAGAAAAGAGGTTTACCAACCTGAGTATTTTAACAGTAAAAGGAGTACTTTAAGGCAATATTTTGAAAGGTACATAAATAAGACACGTTATTGGAGTGATCCAATTTCTCACAAGGAAGTGATCAGAATTTTGAAGGGAAGGTTGCCCATAAATATACGTGAAAAGTTAATAAATGTTCCTGACCACGATGTAGAACAATTCTTGTCGGTGATTGACTCTATAGATATGATTATGGAAGACGCAAGACAAATGAGTAGTAATCAAATGTCGACTCACACTCATAGTAATACGAATAATTATAATAATAATTTAATGTATGATAATAATAATACCGAAAACCAGGTCAAACCCGCATCACAGGAGCGTGGACAATCTTCATCCTATGGTTGCAATAAAAACAATGATTATAATAAATATAGAAGAGATACTTACTGTGCAAGAGGTAAACCTCGATATGGTGACGCGAATGTGCATAGTAGTGATATTAATAAGAGTAACAGGTACCCAAGTGATGAACCCAACTGCATTCGACCTTGGGAAGATAATTCGAAGCATAATGTTCATCGGCAGGATGGAACAAATTCCTCGAGTCCTCATCCAGCACAAGGAGTTATACCAATGGGCGAAGGAGCCTCCAATGTGCGACGGGGTCAATACCATAACTCGGATCATACTGTACGGATTGTGGAAGTTCATGAACCCCCACCGATGACTCAACGAGATAGATTAAACTAATACCAGTCACCAAATGCCTTCCTAGGATGACTGGAAAGCAGAAGGAAGGCAGGCATCAATTTGAACTGAGAGTATTAAGGTACAATAATGATCAGGATATAAGGAATGAATTAATTGAAGAAAAACCTGAAGTTTCTAATAAATGTGGACAAATTTTACAGGCAATAATTCCAACAAGTATAAATAATGTTGATGTTGAAATATTAATTGATACTGGAGCAACTATTAGTGTCATGACGCTGGACTGTTAAAACAGATAAGCCGAGGGGTAAAAATGCCCACTTTTCCTATCACAGGATGTACCGTGTCTAGCGCGTTCAGCGCAAAAATGCAAAAAGTTGTGAAACAGGTACGTGTTGACGTTACAATACGGGGGGCTCAAATAGAAAGTACATTCCTGGTTGTTCCTAAAATGACAGTACCATGTATCTGGGGTTTGGATTTTTTATGTGAGACCGGTGCAATCATTAATTTAGAGAAAGGTGAATGTATATTTAATTCCAATGGTAATGTTTTGACATTGAATGTTCTGAAGAAATGATGGATAAAATGTCATTGCAGGAAAAGGTGTTAGAATCAGAATATTTATCTGTTATCCAAAGAGATGAACTGTACTACTTGTTGGAAGCATATCAGTCAATTTTTTGTAAACTTCTGGGTATAATAAAAGACTTTGAATACCATATAAAGACGTATGCACATAAACCCTTTTGTCGTACTTCCTATTCTATCCCATGGACAAAGAAAGAAGTAGTCAGAAAGGAAATCAATAAAATTTTAGAATGGGGTATTATTGAGCCCTCAGATTCTGAATATTGTAACCCTCTTGTGGCGGTAATTAAACCCAATGGTGACATCAGATTGGTGTTGGATGCCAGAGAGATCAATAAGATCATTATACCTGTACAAACGCGACCGGAGAACCTAGAAGAGTTAGTACAAAAGTTTTATGGTGCCCGCTTCTTAACCTCTTTGGATATGCGTAGTTCATATTGGCAAACTAGAATATCGAAAGAATCTAGAAAATATACTGCATTCGTTTTTCTGGGCCGAAGTTACCAGTTTACTGTCATGCCATTTGGGTTGAAAATAAGCGGTGGTGTTTTCATATCGGCATTAGATACCGTACTGGGCAGAGACCTTTTGAATGAAGTTACTTTATATGTGGATGATTTGCTAATTGCTTCTGAAACTTGGGAGGAACATTTGGACTTATTAAGAAGAGTTTTTGCGAAATTTTTGGAATACGGAGTTACTGTAAATTTAAGAAAATCCAAGTTTGCTCATAACCAATTGAAATTTCTTGGACATATAATCACTCCTGAAGGGATAAAACCAAATCCTAAAAAGATGGATGCGATTAACAGATGTGCTTATCCAAAGAATAGAACAGAATTAAAGTCATTTATCGGCTTAGTTTCATTTTTTCGACGATTTTTACCCAATCAGTTAGGAAGCCAAGACTGTTTGTTACGGCTGTTAAAAAAAATGTCATGTGCGAGTGGAATTCCGAATGCACGCAAGCTTTTGATAACATCCGCAATGCTTTGACTAATGCTCCACTGTTACATCATCCGAGACTTGATCAAGATTTTTATATTGCTGCGGATGCTTCTGAAACAGGATTGGGTGCCACTCTTTTCCAGATGGACAATCCAGAAGATATCAGTACCATCAAGATAATTGGGTTTGCCAGCAGAACACTCTCTAGCTCTGAACGTGCATATTGTACTACTGAATTGGAAGTACTGGCCGTGGTCTGGTCCCTTAGAAAGTTTCGCTATTTTGTATATGGAAAGAAGATCATTGTATTCTGCGACCACAAAGCTTTATCTTTTATTTTAATAGGAAGGATGTTCCATTCACGTTTAACCCGGTGGGCCTTGCTACTGCAAGAATATGATATTACGCTTAAATACATCAGAGGGAAAGACAACATCATAGCCGATGCTCTTTCAAGATTACCGAAAAGAAAGAATGACGACGAGTGTGAAGAACGGACTATTGACTTTAAAGTCATGAATTTATCAAGGCAATATTGTGAGAGGCAGATTTCACAGCTATCTCGAAGTCTTCCACAACTGCAAGAAGATGATAAGTTGTGGAAAGCCATTAGGCATGCTGTTGAAAGCAAAACGCTAAGTCACTCTCAAGAACAGTATCAATTAAAATCCGGAATATTGTATCGGAGGAAGGATGAAGAAGACGTTTGGAAAGTTTGTGTTCCAAATAAATATTTAGAATCACTAGTATGGTACACTCACTTGAATTGGGGTCATTTTGGTTCCGCTAAATGTACAGCCAAAATAGCACAATACTGCTATCATCCAAATTTGGGACGTATAGCTACAATTATTATTAAGAAGTGCAAAATATGTCAGAAGGCGAAACCCATAATCTATTGTCGGAAGATAGAATTACATCCTATCATCCCACAACAACCTTTAATGTTGGTGTCATGTGATGTCTGTGGGCCATGTCCCATGACACGTGGACGGTTCAAATATGTATTGGCTTTCTATGATCTCTTTTCAAAATATGTGAAATTATATCCTTTGAAAAATCTCCACGTTCGACCCATGTTACGCAAATTTATCAACAACTATATAACTGAGCTTGGCAAACCTATAATGATCTTGACAGACAACGCTGCTTATTATACAAGCAAAGTATGGAGAGACACTATGAAAGAACAAGGAATCCAGCACATTTACATCTCAAGATTTTACCATTGTGGAAATCCGGTTGAAAGAATCTTCCGAGAGTTGAACCGATTTTTACGGATGTACATACCCAAACAACATTATAAATGGATCGATTGGATTTATGAATTTGAGAAAGTGTATAATGACTTACCACACTTATCGACAGGTTATTCACCTAACCAAATAGTATTTGGTGAAAGTATTGTGCCAGAATGGATGAAGAAATTACCTGCGATAGAACAAAAGATTACCAAGAAAGAAGATGTGGTGAAGAAGGTCTACGAAAACCTGAAGCATCAAGCACAATTGAGAAAAACCCGTTTTGATAAAAATACGAAGAAAGTAGTCACATATGATGTAGGGGAAGAAATTTTATTGAGAAATCGCCCAAAAGCATCAACCAGGAAAAGACTGAATAAGAAATGGCAATATTTATATACAGGTCTATATAAAATAATGAAAATACCTCATGAAGGGAGCTACCTCCTGGCAGATTGTGATACTGATGTAATTAAAGGCTTGTTCCCTCACATAGACCTGAAGAAGTATTATCAATAATGAGCAAAATATAGATTCAAGAAACACTGAATGATACCAAGACTACACTCAGTGGACTAAATAAAAGCACCAATGGATAAATACGTACTTATACTAACTTACAAAGAAAATTAAAGAATGTACCGACGATTTCCATGAGATACCTTCTTGGTATCAGCAACAATGACGACGCTGAAATACGATTTATCCTCTCACCGAACAGCGAGGATGGATGATTTAAAAGTGGAATTAAGAGGAAAAGAAAAGGACCAAATCCTCTCTGGTTAAACAAGTGGCCTGATAAGGGTTTTCGCCTAGGATGCCAATCGTCGAACCCGGCTGTGATCCCTGCCTTGCACAGTCGGTTGAAGAACTGAGGGCTACATCCAAGAAAAAAAAAATGTGGTGTGAATATGAAGTGATTAGTGCGAAGTGTTTCTAAGACAACCTATAAACAAATGTGGAATTTAGTTAAGGGCATTTTGTCTAGGCACATTAACTCAACTTAAATATTGTAGAATGTATGTACTGACTTGTTGAGTGAATCTGAGAGTGAGTGTATTCGCCGAAACAAATACCCTCTCCTGTCACAGTACACAAAAAAAAAAGCCTGTTCTGTCTGGAACCCTCTTCAAGACATCACAGTCTGGGGGGCCGTGTAACATTACGAGTCAAGACAGCTGTAACGTAACTTGAATAGCGTTAAAAACGCACGCCGCGCGATTTGTTACGATTTGATCGGTCATAATAGTAGTAACATGCTTTTGAATACAATTAAAATATAACGGCGATACCTTTTTATTGTTATTGGAAATAATATGTAGTAAATTAATGAGTAAGGTAGCCGATCCTATAAGAAGAGGTGAAATTGGGCATATTAAGGTGTTTTGCTTTATGTCGACTAAGCCGATGATACGGCGTCTTTTTTTCCGTTTACTCTTAGAAAAAAAAAAAAAAAAAACAAGTAACGAAGTGCTAATTGTGCGTTGTGAAAAATATAGGGGCGAATTTTAAATAGCTACAGTGTATAATCAGACTAACAAATGGACATTCGGTTACGCGAAATAGCGGACAGTGAAGTGTGGTCATTAAATAGAGTACACCTACAGGGCGGTCGATTCCGGGATAAGTCTATTCGCATCTCATGAGGGACGCGGTATTGAGACCGGGTTTTTTTTTAAATTATATCACGGAGAGCGGGCTTCAATTTATAAAAAGGAGAAAAGCTGTTGGTGTTAAGCAACCAAAACTGTTCATCAAAGGGTTTCGGTGAATGAGTGGTGAATGCGAAATGAAACTGTGAACGAAGTTATGTTAAATAAAGCAGAAGAGACAAGACAGTTTGGTCGTATCTGTTATTATTCCATAAACCGTAACATTTCTTCTCGTTGTACGAAGCCTTTATAGACGATCGTTATGACAATTTGGTTTGAAGGGATCTCGTTACGAGTTAAGTTTTGGGGACCTGGTCAACAGGGGATAGTTCGTGGATCTTAACTACTGCAGCTATTCTGGAATCAGGTGCTACCGTGACCGTTGTGTGTTGTCAATGGCTTAAGGTCGTCATATCTCATGCTCTAAGATCGACGCGCCTTTCCTCTTGGTATAACGGTGTCTCACGGTAACCACGACAACGCCGTCGGCGAAGGAAGATACGGTAGACCTACTACTCAAATCAACACCTATTTCATTTTTTTCAGATCAGCATTTATCCATGCAAACAAAATTCATGCCGAACCTGCTGTAGAAACCAAAGAATTAAACATTTTAAAAACAGTACCCCACAACAATGCTCATGTCTCATCCATAGTTGACAAATTAGATGAAAAGGTAAAAACCAACCAAACAGCATCAACAGCACAGCCCTCAGTAGCAGAATAAACTAAATATGTCTCCTTGCCATTCTTGTGTAACATCCCATACCAACCTGCAAAACCGTTTAAATCACACAAAGTTAAAATAAGTTACCACACAACCAACAAAATACAAAACACAATAGTTCATAACACTACAACAGCCATCTTTTCACAAATCTGGTATATATAAATTAACCTGCAACAGCTGCCCTGCTGCTATCTAGGGCAAACAGTAAGGAACTTTGAAATTCGATACAAAGAGAGTACAGACGCACAAACATCAAAACACACCTCCTTAAGCTACACATTGCAGACAAAGGAATAGAAATGGACCTCATGGAACAATTAGAGTTTTTCGCCCTTAGCAATTAATCACTTCACGCCAACTTAAATAAACAAACGGACTTTGTAAATAACCCAGTTTTCCAAAATTTCAAAGATAATTACACTTGAAAACCTCCCCTCCCCCTTTCTCTCTCTCTGTTTCTACCTCTTCCACACTGGTACACCTATTCAACACTCTCCCTCTTTCTCCTTCTAGTGCGCGCGCGCGCGCGCGCTCACGCACACACACACACACACACACACACACACACACACACACACAATCTCCTCCGCCCTGCTTAACATTTCTCCTCCTCACACATACCGCCCTGCTTAACATTTCATTACCAAAAATATTAAAAATTAAAAATAATGCTGTGATGTTTATTGTTTATTTCATAAGTGTTGATCAACGTTAGTTAAACAAAAAATAAATGAAATGTCAAACTAAATTGTTTATGTAATATCTTCCAAACTCATTGTTTAATAGATTTTGTGGACATCGTATGTCAATTTTGCCATAAAATTACAGGTTATTTTTGTAATACAGAAACAGATACATATTTACTGTCGCCAGTACATATTACATGAGGCGAACAAAGAGATTTTCTGCCCTAACACAAGCTTTTTGACATATCTTTAGCTATACTCATGGAATGTGTTACCTTTGGCTAAGTATGTGAAGTGCAGTAAAATTGACGACACTGGAAAACATTCATTACGTGCACCAACAACCAACCAACGGATACTAATAACTGTAAGTAACGGAACAAAATAGATCTCATAATGTGAATAATACCTGCCACGTTCAGTGCTTACATGTTTCTTTTACACATCTTGCCACAGATAAGGGAATCCCACACTGCTCCAGACAATCAATAAACATGTACCATCCGATGCTGAATCACTAGGAGTTTCGAAACTGGTAATGTAATAGTAAAAATTAAGGAACAAAACAAAAGGTGATTGGTTACAGTAATTTCAAGAAATCTTCACTCATCATAGTCGTAGTGATCCTCATCCATAATGGATAAAAGTTTTAAATTTTCGATTGTCACTTCATATCCAGTATATTCCTACCTGTGCGTATAACTCAGTTTTGCGTTCTTTGTATCGACTTACCTCTTCACATGTAAATTATAATGTTAGGTGCTGTACCAATTCTATCTCATAAATGAGAATCGGTCTGTTGTCACACATCGGCTCGCAATAAGCTTATTAAACAGATGTCTGGCAGTGCATGTGTACTTGCCTTCATCTAACGTTGCTAATCTTAATAGACAAAACTAATGGCACTAACTCTTAAGCACAAACATATCATTTACGTAGAGCTTGCTTCGCCAATAACACTCAGAAACTTAAACTACATTGCGGAAAGACTCCGCCTGTCTGTGAACGAAACTGTCGCTATTTCATACATTTGGTGGGATCTGCCATCTGGTGGCACTGTCACGTTGGTTGCTATACAAGTGATTACTCTGTAACAGGCAGCTTACTCATCCACACTAAAATAAATACAATTGTATTGTATTGTCAGAATAATTGCACGAAACAGTAGACTTGCCTGCAAAGAATGCAGTATTATTTGATACAACGTCCAATACTTAGGTGGTGCATGACTGAATTTATCTTCTAGAACATGACCTTCGACACTATGATAGCACTCCACTGAAGTTACCTTTTACAGCTCTTAGCATTTCATTACCACATACATGTGTAACAACTCCGTTTGTACAAATGCCAACAAGGAAAATAAAGATGTTAATATTCATACCTGTGATGACTTAATACTACAGACATGTTCAGACAATTGACAAGCAGTTCCTATAACTAAAATCACTTTGTACTAATGTCATAGACGTAATGGCTATCTGTGCTCTTGCACTGTCCTGCATAAAATAACCGTAGGTCTGTTGTTTACAGTTACTTTTCTGGAAACAAGCTCACAGTATATTGTTCACTTACAAATTGTGGTTTGGTCGAGAAACAAACAATCCAATAATTCGTGTTACACTTACATCACCACTTCACTTACACCACACTCCAGTTTTCTCATCACTCAGAGGCGGCTCTTTATGTAAACATTTCCAAACCGTTTGGTGTGAAGGGGCAGTCCTATTTTGAGAGGTATATGGAAAGTTCATTGAACCCTCTGCTAGGTACTTTATTGTGAGTAGCAGAGTGATCACGTAGATGTAGATAGTCTGACCTCAAACTGTTAGACTTGTTTTTTTTTCTTTTGGCCATGTAAAGTATGCAGTTTACAAGTAGCTTCTAATACGTGTGGAGGACAGGAGGAAACGAATTTCTTGTGTGTATAAAGCGATTACTCTAGATGTGTTGGCAACAGAGAATTGATCATTGATGCAGTTCCCTGCCAACCTATGGAATATCCACCATCATAAAATGGACATACCTTTATTACTCCGTACATCTGTCAATCAACATCACGCAGTGTCAGCAGGAGAGACCAGTCACAGCCCCAGGTCGAGTAAAAATATTTAAGAAGAATATAAGTACAAAAAGTTCGTTTGCGTGGCCATCCTCCGCAGCAAGCACAGAAATACTTGTTTTGTAAATAAAACCGCATTTTCTTGCTCCAACTCAATTTATTTTTCCCCGGCGCGTTTCGCCTTTTTCTTGCTCTAAGGCATAATCAGTGGAATGGTTTGGTGTGATCTGCGTTTCTTCTCATCCGGTCTGGAGGTCGCACTACCACTTTATTACCGACACATAAGCACATTTTGCATTCCGAACTTCTTCGCACAGTTCAGCATGTTTCTCCTTTTTTTGTGTAATATTATTTTTTTACCAATCAATATAGCTATTTCTTCAGACACTGTGCTTTTAACAACGTAAATATTGTAACTTCATTACGTGTTTTCACACATAATAAAGTTTTCACACGTAATGAAGTTAAAATATATATCCTCAGATGTTCATGAAGTACACATTTCTTTCATTTCTTTTCCACACACTAGATACAATTTGCATGCACAAATGGTGTGCAATCAACCCATACACACGCACACTTTTTCCTGCCCAGTCCAGACAAGTGCAGAGGGTGGGTATACTTGACATTGGGAGCTCCAATTTTAGGTAGGTGATGGAGCCCCTTAGGGAAATAGCAGACAAGTTGGGAAAGAATGCCAGTGTGCACTCGGTGTGTTTGCCGGGGGTCTCGTCCATGATGTGGAAGAGGCCCCGCTGACAGCTATCGAGCGCAATGGGTGCAGTCGGCTGCATATAGTGGCACATGTTGGCATGAATGACGCTTGCTGCACGGGTTCTGTGAGCATCCCCGGCTCCTTTCGGCAGATGGCTGATTTGGTGAAGGCAACTAGCATCGCACGCGGGATGCAGAGTAAGCTGTCTATTTGTAGCATCATTTCCAGAGTTAATCGCGGTTTTCTGATTTGGAGCAGAGTGGAAGATCTAAACCAGAGCCTGAGACGACTCTGCGACGGCGGTATTTCTCAACCTCCGCTGTCGGGCACAGAATATTTCCCCTTAACAGGTCAGGCATGCACTACACGCAGGAAGTGGCTACTAGTGTAGCAGGTACATGTGGCGTGCACATGAGGCTTTTTATGTACAAGAAATCCTCCATTGGGACCAAAGATGATACGTCTGATAAATTAGCCACAATGTCCTCAGATAACGTTAGTCGTCGCAGATCAGAGATAGAAAAGGTTAACTGATTTTAATATACAGCAGGAGCATCCAAGGAAAGGTCCCAGAATTAGTAGCGCTTTCTGAAGGCTATACGGCACAAATAGTATTAGAAACAGAAACTTTGGTGAAACCGGACGTTAATGACAATGAAATTCTAACTTCACACTGGAATGTTTATCGTAAGGATAGGTTAGTCACCAATGGTGGCGGCGTGTTCACTGCAGTAAAGAATTCGGTAAAATCTAGCGAGGTTATCACGGATTCCAAATGTGAATTAATCTGAGTGAATCTGAGTATCAAAGATGGGTCAAAAATGTTAATCGGATGCTTTTATGCACCACCTGGGTCGGCATGTCTAATGGTAGAGCGCTTCAAACAGAACTTGCAGAATATCATTAGTAATTTTTCTGATCATGCCGTTTAATAGGGGGTGACTTAAATGTGCAAGGTATACGTTGGGAGTGTCAAGCTATCAAAACTGGTGCCAGAGACAGAGATTCGCGAGACATTGTTTTGGATGTCTTGTCCAAAAATTACTTTGAGCAGATAGTTAGAGAACCAACTCGGGACGATAACGTCAATAGTAGGGAGTTGGGGTTTTAATGACACTTTTGATATCAATTTTATATGCAAATTAATTAAATTGATCAATTAATCACCCCCACCCCCGCCCCCAACCACATCCACCCCGCTCCTGGGTGACATCACATGTTTTTCTCAACCTGCACATGGGCCCCAAACCTCTCACCCCCTCCCACTCCCCCTTACTCGAATTGGCGGGAATTTCGAATTTTGGCGTGACTTTCGGATTTTGGCAGCAATTTCGAATATTCAAATCAATTGTCAGTTTAGAGGACGTAATATTAACGGAAATTGTTGATGGAAATTGTTTATAAAACGGGAGTAGGTGGTCGAAATCGAAAAAAAAAAAAACAATTCAGGGGACGGGAAATCGGAGAATTATGCTCTGAGAAGGACATAATTTGCATTTCGTAGGACAGGGATACTCTTGTTTAACTTCCGTTCGCTTCATCTCACCATATAGTGCAATCACAAAGTCATTAAGATGCACCGCTTTGCACTGCTTGGCTCGTGCGTTACCATCATTCACCTCATGTAGGGACTGGACCATTGTAGCTTCCAGCCCCCCCCCCCCCCCCCATCCACTGCACAGCAGGTAGCAGTCCAGTCCCTTGCCGGCCCAGCTGCATTCATGATGGCTGCCTCGTGGGACACTGCCGCACCCGTCTCCGTCTAGACCATGCCCCCCGGCCAGCTGTGGGCCTTTTGACATGAAAGGCGCTGTAATTCAGCTTAGGGATGGAGCTAGGTAGAATCACTTGGGCTATCTTCTTCAATCAGTCTCCCTGGTTGAAGGAGTATCTTGAATTAAAACCGAAAAGAGGGCGGGCTTAAGTAGTGATTTCAAAAAAGACTTTTACAAATTGATGAATAATTCCATTTTCGCTAAAACCACGCACAATGTAAGAAATGAACACGATACTTGATTAAGACCGAATGGGACGGGCCGTGGGGCGTAAGAAAGTGCATCCCCAGACCAAATTTTAAGCGGGTCACAATTTTCAGTGAGAACTTTGTTGCCGTGGAGATGTCGAAGATTTCAGTAGAGTTTACGAAACAAATCTTTTTGGCTATGTGCGTACTGGACATGTACCGCTTCCACTGTGAGTTTGCTAAAACTCATTTCGTGGAACCAAAGTTACTTAATATGGATACAGATAGCTCCATATACTGAGTGAAGAACTGCAATCCATATGAAGTGATTAGGAGTCACGGTAACGAATTCGACACATCGTGACATGCAGCCGATAATCCTTACGGTATTGTTCCTCAGAACAAGAAGGCTATCGGCTTAATAATAGATGAGGTGGATGGATTGGCGATTGTGGAGTTTGTGGGCCTAAGATCCAGAATGTATGCATATCGTACAATAGATGGAACCACCCAGAGGTGGGATAAGGGTGTGCGACGTGCGGTATCACGTGTCCTCGGGGTCGAAGACTACTTGCAGTGCCTGTACGGAGGCGTTCGCGGTGCTCCGCAGCAACCTCCGCATTTGCTACAACAAACTAGTATTCGATCGGGAGGTCACGAGGTGTACACTGTGCTACAATCTAAAGTCGGATTGTCACCTCATGACGATAAGAAAGCCATTTGTGATGACGGGATCAAAACCCTCCCGTACTGACACTATTCACTTGTAGCGCGAGGAGGGGTGAATGAGAGAGAGAGAGAGAGAGAGAGAGAGAGAGAGAGAGAGTGACTGGCTGAGTGAGAGCTTACCTAATAGTATGACTGTTTCATCATAGTTTAAATATTGTTTGTGTTGATTTCCGTGTAAATATGTATGCCTGTGTGTAAATATATTATGTTTCTTTTTTTCTAAATAGGTTCCATAATATCTAGGCACGACTACATAAGCAGTATGGGCTGGGAAACAAATTAAAAATGTGCAATGTATGTTTGTATATAAAAGATTAAAAAATTGAACCAAAATCACCAAGAAAGTTAAAAAACGTAAATGAAGGAAAAAACAGTATACCGCATTTCTCACTTTTGCACTTCATGTGCATGTGTGATTGTATGAGTGAGTGTGTAAATAGATTAGTTTTTAAGTTTCACCTACCGCTAGCTATCCAAGTAATACTAGTTTTCACTGTGAGTTCCACCCAGTTCATTTTAGTGCAGCTGTTTGGGATGAACATTTTAGGGCTATCAGCTTCATTTTGTTATTAAATTATTTCAGCTGCTTGAGGTGGAAAATGTTTAGTGCCACCCAGTTCAAAGTATAAATTAAGTCTTCTGTTTGGGTGGAATTTCACTAGTATTAGTATTAGTGTAAGAGAAACTACACCTCTGCAGTAGCTGTAAACGGTATTGTAATGTAAAGTACAAAAAAATTTCAATCAGTACTATTTCACAAATCGCTACTCTTACAAATGAATACAAAGACTGTGCAAGATGCACAAGATATTAGTTTCAAGCATGAAGGAGGTGATGTTTAAGATGGAGGAAAACAAAATATATGTAATGATTGCATAGGATTTCGCCTATCGTGCTGCACGCATAGGTTTTTGGGAAGAGCCACCGTGTGATCGTGTCCACTTCCAAAGCCATATAGCAAACACGGCTGAAATTATGTCTCCTGTGCTTGAACAAAGCCACAGACATAGGATCTGGGCAAAGCTACATACTATCTAAGTAGGAGCTATGTAGAAAGAAAGAAAAACACAGAATGTGAGGTAGAAAACTCATTTATTTTCATTAATTCAACTTAAAAGTAATTTTACATTTCCATAAGCAGGCACAACACTATTTTCACACATCTTCTTCTTCTTCTTCTTCTTCTTGAGCTTATGGATAGCAGGACACCCGTAGAACTCCAGGTCTTGAGTAGATGCAAACTTGAAGATTCGCTGCATCCATGTGATCTCCTCTCCCTTGACGTAGATGGTGATCTCAAGATGATCGAATATTCGAACTAACGTCATCATTTCTTTATTAGGTATACCAGGATCATCCTAGTAGAGTCCATGAAAGAAACATGTTTGCCACTTTGCACTCCTCCGTGTTTTAGCACAGTTCACGTCCTTGAAAGGCCTCGGTGATGCAATTCTTGCTGAGAATGTCACTAGTATACCAGAATCAGCTGTGTATGCTATGAGTGCAACGTCTTTAAATAAGAATAGTCTACTCTCATCATCACAGAAACCTTGAATGTCGGAACGACGTTCTCACTGCAACTTGTCATTGTGAAATGCTCTTTGCATATATGGCTCTGAGCACTATGGGACTTAACTGCTGCGGTCATCAGTCCCCTAGAACTTAGAACTATTTAAACCTAACTAACCTAAGGATATCACACACATCCATGCCCGAGGCAGAATTCGAACCTGCGACCGTAGCGGTCACGCGGCTCCAGACTGTAGAGCCTAGAACCGCACGGCCACTCCGGCCGGCTGCTCTTTGCATGCCAAGGCACTTGATCATTTATACAGCATGCTGCACAAAACCAGTAAGTGGGCAATAGTGAATCACACAGTCATGTAGATCTAGAGCATACGCTGCTTCTGGGAAATTTGATGAAGATTCACATTCGATTCGTACGTCTATTGGTCCTGATTTAATTTTCTCATTCTGCTTAGAACAGGCTATCACGATGACTGGTGCCAGCTCTTCGAATTTCCATATACTGAGTTGGCATCCTTCCTCTTCAGCACCATCATAGTAAGAAGCACGGAACCTTGTATACATGTCAAATGATAGACTGTATACATTTTGATCCTACTCTAGCAGTAAATTGGCATACCGATAGAATTCGGAATTCAAGTAGACTCTGGCATTAGTTAAATTACGGTTTCCAAATACGGTGGAATCATTTGCTAATTTCCCCCCCATCTATCGGTCTAGAATGCAAGTATGATGAATCTTGGTGTTTCCAGCTGCGCTGACCTTTTAATAGCCCATGTCTGTCTGCTCGCTGTCGGTAGCACTGGGTACTCAAAAACCTCCCATGAGCGGAAAGTTAATGGCAGATATGTCCCGTTATTCAGATCTTTTAAAAGCCTCAACCGCTCCTTGTCTGCCATAGTGATGTGCGGCATTTTCCATATAATTTTATTGATGATGATCTGATTCTCCTCTTGAGCTCCTTGAATGTATGAGTTGCTATTTGCTGTGCTCCGTACCAGAATAAGCTCCTGTTTAGCATTCATAATAATTGGCTGCATGTCCTCAAAGTACACGATAAACATTTTTATAGGTATGCATGCAGTAAATAAGCAGTACTCTTCTGCTGTTCTGCCCACAGGCTCGTCTATGAACCATCCCGCATTTTCTAAGCCATTCAAATCCGAGGCTCATGATGAGGCATATCTTTTAAGGGTTGATGCTATGCCAACATTACCCGTACAATCAGTCTTCACCCCATTAAGTTCATAACGTATTTCCTGGAACAGGAATGCCAAAGCACTACGTGTAAGCCTTGACCCCACTGAATGACTACCATCCTTTTTCTTAAAGGATCCATCCAAATATATGAAACTCTTCCATGGAAGAATAGAAACGTTTTGGTGCTGGAAGACAATCCTAATTTCATCGTTCTTATTAAATGTCGTTGAAGCATAAGGTTTGTGCAAGAAATATTCGTGGCGTATGATTCGCTCATCATGTTCCACTGGGTGAGATGTATTGAGCGACGACGTCATTGCGAGGTTTCAAGCCTACTGATTTAAGAAACTCGTAGTTCGTACGTGTTATCACCTTGCGATTCTGCTGCGAAGAGCTGTGCTGTGCGCTGCGTGCGCTGGTTTTATACCTTACGCCCATTTTGTCGTAGATGTAGTCGTACAATGATTTCCTCACCACGAAATTCAACAAGTTGGTTGTTTTGATCCACAACACGCAGCTCCAGATAGTCCAATGTCTGAACTGTCACTGGAACGTATATAGCGGTAGTAGGAGTCTCAACAATCTTATGCCCGGTTCCTACTGATGGGAAGAATCCGTAAATTGAATGAACCAATCTATCGTTGATATATGAGTTCGTCGCAGTGTTACACTCAATGCGTATTGTACTGACAGGGAGAATACCCACTGTCTGATCAGATTTGTAAAATTTATTGGGATCCGTCTTCAAAACCTGTCCCTTTGTGAAACCCAGTAGTGGGGCCTATCGAACCCTTTTGCTTAACGTCAATCGAAGTATTCACCGTCCTTATTTTAGATTTAGCTGTACAGATATTTCCATGGAGCTCAATCCCTTTTCCAGACTGTTTTAAAACTTCATTTAAATCGTCAATATCGCATGCGCCAGGTTCAATTTCTACAATTTCTTCTTTACCATTAATTTCCAGATGCAGCTTTTTGTTAGCCTCTGTGATATTTGGCATGGTGTGGTATGTCTCCAGTCCAGTTAGCGCGATGTTCCAATCTCCAACGGGTAAGTCAATTGGTGGGGAGTAATTCGCACATATACAGACGATCGTTCTTTTTATGTCAGAGCGTAGGAGAGCGCATCTAAACATCGACTGGTGAATGGTTGCTTAATGCCCGGCCTTATATATTATCCGTAAAAATCAGGACGAACATGATGCATAGGTGATCACACAGGAATGTATTAAAGTCTTGATAGAGTCGAAAATTGTGGAACACATGTCTTCTGCGAATGAAGTATCGTTGTAATTCTTTTGGGAGTTGCAGGTCGCCGAATGAGTTGAAATAGTGGACGTTATTTGTATTTCTTTTTTTAACACATGCTACCCAGTGAGTTCCAGGTCCTCCTGCTACATCCAGATTCACAATTCCGCATTCTCCCGATTTCCACATAGCCTTCGGTAATGTATTCCGCATAAACACACCTCTGAATTTCGGAATGTTGAATTTTTTCGTAACAAACTTAAGCAGATCTGTATTTGCAAGCGCCCTGTCTGGTAGGACTGCTAGGGGGCTTTTTTTATGAAGAGACCTAGACCTTTCTTGTACGGTTTCAAGTATAGCCCTTTTCCGATGGCTGTTACCTCCATCATGCGGTTATGTCTTCATGCCTCCTGGTGTTCTCCTGAGACTTTGTACATCCTTGAATGTCCTGGCAACAGCCGCGGCACCCAGGTCAGTGAACCCACCGCTGACAGATCGGCTAAGACAGGAATGAGGAATAATTCCACCAGACAGCTTGGGTATTGGTAGAACCCTGGGTGGTTTAATCGAGGTTTTTTTTTCTCACTCCTTTTTGCTTCATGGCGCTTCTAGCTCCATACAGCGCAGTCAGGATACATTTGTTCATGCACCCTTTGGTTTTCATCTTCTTCCTTAGCGCCCTACGTGCAGCGCTCATAACTTGGCTGAACTTCTTCACACCTAAGCTCAATTTAACTTTACCACGCATGGTTTTTTGAACTGCAAATGCTGCAGTGCCTTGAGCTATACCAATATCCCTTCTCGCACGTATTGCCTTAGCTTTAACAGCTAAAATTCGATCGGCGGTGTGACGATCGTTATTTTAATACGATTGTATACTGTATCTAGAAGTCTATTATCATGAACATCGATTGGTCTCATTTTTATTGTGCGATGTTCGGTTCCATTATACTGCGCAGTTATGCCGATCCATTTGTGTGAGCCATGAAGATTGAATTGTATCCACATTTAGGCTTTCACTGTTCTGTTCAGACGTTCCACGATACTCGCCTTCAGGTGGGTGAACGTCGAGTAGTGATGTATACCATACGGCCCCAGCACCGTCTTAAAATATCAATTGTAAAATTCACCGCCGTGATCTGTTTGAAGGTTGTTGGGCTTCGTTTCGTCCCCGTCTGCAGCAATCCATGAAACACATGCGCGACTTTCCACGGGTAATGCCCAGGGATATTTAGAATAAGCGTCAATGACCGTTAGAATATATTTGAATCCGTCATTCACACATGAATATTCCCTCACGTCAACAAGATCAGCCTGCCACAGGTCGTCCAAACCTTTAATCATAACATATCCTCGAGCGTATGTTTTGCCTGCTGGTTTGTGCAGTTCTCGAACTACAATCTCCATACTTGAAACAACTTCATTCGAATGAGCTGTATTACCAGCTGCAGCTGATGCCATTAGCAGTAGTAGCCGGTCAATTAGCTCATTGGGGTCGTCGTAATATATATACTGCGGGAGTCGATTGCTCACTCTTTTATGCTGAATGTCAATACCATCACCACTGCTATTTTTTTCACCATCCAAAATAGGTTTTATAATGGATTTGTATTTTACATTGCTTCGGCGTTTTGCATTCTTATGTAGATCAGTTAAAAACAACGTTCATGATACATTTCCAGATCTTTAGGCGAATAATTCACAGTTTTTGTGGGCCTTAGGAAAATAAGGTTCAGTAACCGGGTATTTTTGAAATTGTTTATCACCGATATGTATTGTTTTTTTATTTCAAGTTATAGGCTGTGTTCCCAACATGTATGGATTCTCACCGATGACACCGAATTTTTTGTCTATCCTAGCGTCGCTGTGACCGTTAATGAAATCGGCAATAGCGTCATCGTCGTCGTTGCGAAATTTCGCTGAGAGTTCCTCGAGAGACTCAGTAATTGGTTTAAAGGTTTCTCGCACTGTGTACCCCCTCTTCAAATGCCCTAACCTCAGCAACCGTAACTTCTCGCGAACGGCCTTTCGTGCCTCGATAACTTTATGCTTAGTCAACATCTTGGTGTATACTAATGGGACTTCTGTGCAGAGTGAGCTTTTGTATATCCGCTTTTCTTCTTCTTATGCTGCTCCCCCTTCTCGGTAACAGCTATTTTCCTTTCAGTTGAGTTGCCTATTTTCTTTTCAATTGCATTAAACCGTTCGTACAATATTCCATTCTCAATGAAAGCTATTCCCCCTTCAGTTAAGCCGTTTAGTTTCTTCTCGATTGCATTAACCCGCTCATTCAGTGGATTGTTCAGTCTCAGAAGGGTTTGACAATACGTCTCTAGTTCCTTGCATACGCCTCCAACTTTCTGTTCGAGAGTTTGAATTAGCGCGTCCACGTACAAGGGAATGTTTTGTGTATGTATACCCATCCTATCAAACTGAGCTCCCGACATGCGTGTGAATTTATCAATGGTGATGCGTATACTGATGTACTCATCTCTTTTCATGGCTATATACACTCCTGGAAATTGAAATAAGAACACCGTGAATTCATTGTCCCAGGAAGGGGAAACTTTATTGACACATTCCTGGGGTCAGATACATCACATGATCACACTGACAGAACCACAGGCACATAGACACAGGCAACAGAGCATGCACAATGTCGGCACTAGTACAGTGTATATCCACCTTTCGCAGCAATGCAGGCTGCTATTCTCCCATGGAGACGATCGTAGAGATGCTGAATGTAGTCCTGTGGAACGGCTTGCCATGCCATTTCCACCTGGCGCCTCAGTTGGACCAGCGTTCGTGCTGGACGTGCAGACCGCGTGAGACGACGCTTCATCCAGTCCCAAACATGCTCAATGGGGGACAGATCCAGAGATCTTGCTGGCCAGGGTAGTTGACTTACACCTTCTAGAGCACGTTGGGTGGCACGGGATACATGCAGACGTGCATTGTCCTGTTGGAATAGCAAGTTCCCTTGCCGGTCTAGGAATGGTAGAACGATGGGTTCGATGACGGTTTGGATGTACCGTGCACTATTCAGTGTCCCCTCGACGATCACCAGTGGTGTACGGCCAGTGTAGGAGATCGCTCCCCACACCATGATGCCAGGTGTTGGCCCTGTGTGCCTCGGTCGTATGCAGTCCTGACTGTGGCACTCACCTGCACGGCGCCAAACACGCATACGACCATCATTGGCACTAAGGCAGAAGCGACTCTCATCGCTGAAGACGACACGTCTCCATTCGTCCCTCCATTCACGCCTGTCGCGACACCACTGGAGGCGGGCTGCACGATATTGGGGCGTGAGCGGAAGACGGCCTAACGGTGTGCGGGACCGTAGCCCAGCTTCATGGAGACGGTTGCGAATGGTCCTCGCCGATACCCCAGGAGCAACAGTGTCCCTAATTTGCTGGGAAGTGGCGGTGCGGTCCCCTACGGCACTGCGTAGGATCCTACGGTCTTGGCGTGCATCCGTGCGTCGCTGCGGTCCGGTCCCAAGTCGACGGGCATGTGCACCTTCCGCCGACCACTGGCGACAACATCGATGTACTGTGGAGACCTCACGCCCCACGTGTTGAGCAATTCGGCGGTACGTCCACCCGGCCTCCCGCATGCCCACTATACGCCCTCGCTCAAAGTCCGTCAACTGCACATACGGTTCACGTCCACGCTGTCGTGGCATGCTACCAGTGTTAAAGACTGCGATGGAGCTCCGTATGCCATGGCAAACTGGCTGACACTGACGGCGGCGGTGCACAAATGCTGCGCAGCTAGCGCCATTCGACGGCCAACACCGTGGTTCCTGGTGTGTCCGCTGTGCCGTGCGTGTGATCATTGCTTGTACAGCCCTCTCGCAGTGTCCGGAGCAAGTATGGTGGGTCTGACACACCGGTGTCAATGTGTTCTTTTTTCCATTTCCAGGAGTGTATATAGGAACTCCTGGAAATTTCGTCTGTACATGCCATCATTCAGGTTCCTGGTTTTATCAATAACGAGAAACCCATATTGTGATTGATTCCAGCAATCTGCACATATCTTTACAATATCATTGAACGACATGTCGGTTCCTACATGAGCCTGGTAAATACGTTTTGAATTCAGATTGTCTTGTTTGAATGCTATAATTAGGTTTGCATTATCCCTCACCAGCTGTTTTGGGGTTTTGGAACATGTGTGACTCAGATAAAATACATGAAAGCCATATGGCGACCGAAACAGAAGTTATATTTAGATTAAAGTTCAGTCTTGATCACGTTATGTCTGTTTTAATGAGTAACCGGTTTCGGTTTTTTCTATAAAACCATCATCAGACCCATTGGCTCCCTTGGGTTGGTAGGTGGAGCTCTCCTTGCTGCTGTGACTGCACAGCAGCAAGGAGAGCTCCACCTACCAACCCAAGGGAGCCAATGGGTCTGATGATGGTTTTATAGAAAAAACCGAAACCGGTTACTCATTAAAACAGACATAACGTGATCAAGACTGAACTTTAATCTAAATATAACAATTAATTGATCACTGAATTCCAAAAATGTTTACCAAAATTGTGCGAAACAGAAGTATCGCCTAGTTTAGGGCCCACGTGCAGGCTGAGAAAAACATGTGACATTACCCCGGGGTAGGGATGGGCGTGGTCAGGGGCGGGGGTGGGCGTGCCAGGGGTGGGGGTGGTCGGGGGTGGGAGTGATTAATTGTCGAATTTAATTAATTTGCATATCAATTTGATATAAAAAGTGTCGTCATAGCCCTAACTCCCTACTACTAACGCCTTAGACGTCCTGGCAACAAACGGACCTGAACTTACTGAATCAGTAAACGTAGAGGAAGGTATCAGTGATCATAAGGCTGTGATAGCATCTGTGACAACGGGTCTGATCAAGGATGTTAAGAAAGGTAGAAAGGTATTTTTGCTTAGCAAGAGTGACAGGATATAAATTTCAGAGTATCTGAGCAGTCAGAATCAAATAATAGACGATGAGTCGAAGATGTCGAAAATAAATGGAAAAAAAATTAAAGGAATCGTGCAATATCGCTAGATAAATATGTTCCAGGTAATGTCTTAAGGGACGGGAAAGATCCACCATGGTGTAATAGCCATGATAGAAAACTTCTACGTAGACAAAGAGAACTTCAACTCAGATTCAAGATATGCAAAAACCTAGCTGAATAAGAAAAGCTGAACGAAGCGAAAATGAGCGTAAGGAGGGCAAAGAGATACGCTTTCAATGACATTGAAAGTAAAACTTTATCAACCGATCTGAGTAAAAATCCTAAGAGGTTTTGGTCGTATGTAAAATCAGTAAGTAAGTCAAAATCATCTATTGATTCACTCAGTAACTGCACCGGCACCGAAACGGAAGATGACAGAGGGAAGGCCGAAATATTGAATTCGGTCTTCCAAAAGTGTTTCACAGTGGAAGATTGTAACACGGTCCCTCCTTTCAGTCGCCGTGCGAACGTCATAATGGCAAATATTGCGATAACCGATCGCAGAATAGAAAAACAACTACAATCGCTTGCTAGTGCAAAGGCGTCAGGACCAGATGAGATACCTATGAATAGGATTCTGCAAAGATTTTGTGAAAGAACTTGCTCCCCTTCTAGCAGTAATTTACCGTAAGTTACTCGACCAATGAAAGGTACTTAGCGACTGGAAGAAAGCGCAGGTCATTCCAGTTTTTAAAAAGGGCCGTAGCCGGGTGCAGTTATGGAACATGTTTTATGCTCAAGAATTATGACGTTCTTGGAGACGGAAAATCTCCTCTAGAGATCCTGCGAAACTCAGCTCACTCTCTTTTTCCATGAGATCCACATTGCCGTAGACAATGGCGCTCAGGTTGATGCCGCGTTCCTTGGCTTCAGAAAGGCATTTGACACCAACCTGCACTGCCCTTTAATGAACAAAATACGAACTCATCGAGTATCGAAGCAGATTCAAGACTTCCTTGCAGACAGAACTTAACACGTAGCTCTTAACTGAAAAAAATCGACAGATGTAAAGGTAATTTCCGGCGTACCCCAACGAAGTGTGATAGTACAGTTACTGTTTACAATATATGCAAATGATCTAGTAGAAAGTGTCGGATGCTTTCCAAGGCTGTTCGCAGATGATACAGTTGTCTACAAGAAAGTAGCAATTCCAGAGGATGTCCTCCAGAGAGCTGATGAATGGTGCAGGCAATGGCAGTTGACCCTGAAAGTAAATAAATGTAACATATTGGGCGTACATAGGAAAAGAAATCCACTACTCTGTAGCTACTCTGTTGATGGCAAACCGCTGGAAACAGTACCTGCTGTAAAATATCTCGGAGTAACTATCCAGAGCTCCCTTAAGTGAAATGACCATACAAAACAAATAGTGGCAAAAGCAGATTTAACTCATCCACGAAGGAAGTAGCTTATAAGGCGCTTGTTCGAGCCATTCTTTAGTATTGTTCATCACTGGGGATCCTTACCAGATAGAACTGTTAGAAGAGATAGAGAAGATCCAAAGAAGAGCGGCACGTTTCGTCACGGGATCGTTTAGTCGGCAAGACAGCGTTACGGAGATGCTCAACAAACCCCATTGGCAGACGTTAAAGAGACGTGTTGTGGTTCACGTAGACGTTTACTACTGAAATTTCGAGAGAGCACTTTCGGGAAGAGTCGGACAGTATATTACTTCCCCACACATGTCTCGCGCTCGCGTACTGCCTATGAGGAGAAAATTAGAGAAATTAGAGCCAATACATAGGCTTGCCGAAATCATTCTTCTCACGCCCTATTCGCGAGTGGAACAGGGCTGGAGGACTCAGTTAATGGTACAAAAAGTACCCCCCACCACACACCGTTAATTGGATTGCGGAGTGTGATGCAGACAGATGATGTATGTGCATAATGGTTCACAATGTATCATGTGGCTCATGTTATTCCACGTACATTCATGCACATTTACACTATTTTCAGATAAATACATCCACCCTTCGTCGTCCAAGAGAATAGTGTGTGTACGGGAGGGTCACAAATGAACCACTTCTCACCATGACGCAACAGTCTGATTTTCAGTTGTGATACGATGTGTTCCACATGGTCTTCCGATCAAATGCTCACTTGGTGCGCCATTTGTGGCAGAGGAGATGGAGCCTCATGAACATGAACGAGCAGGCATTCCGTGTAATCACCGAACACGAAAGCCTTTGAGGCTATATGATACACACCCTTTGCCCATCTTTGAGTGACACACAGTACGCACATATTTTCTATCTAAGACCCATAAACCACACAATCTGTGACCCATTCAAAAATGGTTCAAATGGCTCTGAGCACTATGGGACTTAACATCTACGGTCATCAGTCCCCTAGAACTTAGAACTACTTAAACCTAACTAACCTAAGGACATCACACAACACCCAGTCATCATTGTGACCCATTGATCTCCTCTCTCATTAAGCCAATAACCTTTTTGTTCAAAAGTGGTTCAAATGGCTCTGAGCACTATGGGACTTAACTTATGAGGTCATCAGTCCCCTAGAACTTTGAACTACTTAAACGTAACTAATCTAAGGACATCACACACATCCATGCCCGAGGCAGGATTCGAACCTGCGACTGTAGCGGTCGCGCGGTTCCAGACTGTAGCGCCTAGAACCGCTCGGCCACCCCAGGAGGCTACCATTTTCTTGGTTGGTTTAATGCCCTAAGGATTGGCTTAATGCCCTAAGGATGATCCGCATCACATCCAGCCATTTCGAATCCGTCATATGGATCACGACCCTTCACGCATTACACTGCAAGATGCAAGTTATCTACCTTTCAGTCACATTCGTTACCTGCTCTGACTGAACTGACGGAGTGTTGGATCACTCCTCATGACCCCGACTGCGTATCGAAAGTTGTCACACAACAGAATGTATTAGAAGGAAAGAATTGTCCAAGCAAGTGGTTTATGGGTGGCTGCTCTTACATAAATCAATAATAATTCATCATGGGGGGAAGGAAAACTAACTACTGAAGTGTTAGTCATCGTCCAGATTAACCCAGTTTATCATATCTTTGACAGCAGACGCAAGACGCAAAAAAAGACAATCAATCAATGCAAACAAGTTAAAAACAAGATAAACACAACAAATTACTGATCACATACATTGATATCACCTAATTAAAACTGGATTATCTTGACAAGCCACTAGAAGAGAATGATGTCAGAGTGACAAACGTCTTATCATTTCAGTGAGGCATATAACCGTCAAGTGTGTGAACCAAGGAAAGGTTGATGCAAAATCTAAAATCCCCCGAAAATGAGTGAGCCACAATCTTAGCTTTGTCATTTAACTTCCTCTCCATCTAACTTCTCCGACAGCTCCTGCCTGAATGTCCATAAAAATCTGTCTCTCTGCTCCAGCACTTTCTGAAAATAGTTTTCCAGCCAATGGGCAAGCACGCTTAAAGATCGCTCAGTCATATTTTTAGAAGCAATGCTCCAACCTCCCAACTCATAGACTGATACTTAGTTATCCACTGAGATGATTTCCTACATAGAGTGAGAAGAATTTTGTTGTTTTACATGTTTTCAGATATGACTGATGCCATTCTGTCTTCACAGAAGGCAGAGAGAAACTTTGGCTGAAGCTACTCATAGCATTTCCACGTGAACATCTGAGAATGCTACCTTTTGCATGGACGCCTCCCTACAAATATTCCCGGAAGGACAAGCTGAGCTTGTTTGGAAGGTTGTCAGCAGTATAGAAGAACCACCCAACCTGCCTAGGCTGATGCTCATTATAATTTTCTGCAGCAATTTGCAATACACTTAATAAGGTGAAACATGCAGCCAGGTAGCTAGAGATGAAACTACATAGCTAGACATAAACAACATAAGATGTGAGTCAGCAGCTTGATCCTTACAGCGGTTTTACCATTCCTGTTATATCACGCTCAGATCTTAATTAATAAAATGGGCAGATTAATCCACAAATCCCCATCAGTCGACGTAAAAGAGATACAGTGGTAAAGATATCAGCCCAGCCTCAGTCTGACGCCTTTCAAGATGAAGCTGTCTGTAACCAAGTAAAACAACTCTGCATCCGCAAAATGAGTTTTTGCAAACCCGTAATGATACTGGTACATGTAGAGTTTGGATGCTTCCAATATACACACACCGGCATAAACAGGTTTCGTGAGTCTGCCGAAACCTTAGCCATCTACAAAATGACTAATCCTTGACTGATGATAGTGATCCATTTAAAATTTGGCTTGGAATTATAATACTGTGCGCCATATTGCCCATAACTGTAGTAAAATATTTTGAATTTCGCAGTGGTTTCCTAAATGCGCCATCCCTTTTCCGAAGATTGCTCTGTTCATTAGTTTAAATTTTTTTTCAAAGTCACACGTCATGACAGCCCCCTGTTCGGTATTACCATTAATATATTCCTTTGACCACCTTGACTGCTTAAAGTAGATACATAATGTGATCAAAAGTATCCGGACACCTGACTGAAAATGACTCACAAGTTCGAGGCGCCATCCATCGGTAATACTGGAATTCAATATGGTGTTGGCCCACCCTTAGCCTTGATGACAGCTTCCACTCTAGCACGTGTTGGAACGTTTCTTGGGGAATGGCAGCCCATTCTTCACGGAGTGCTGCACGGAGGAGAGGTATCGATGTCGGTCGGTGAGGCCTGGCAAAACATCCCAAAGGTGTTCTATAGGATTCAGGTCAGGACTCTGTGTAGGCCAGTCCATTACAGGGATGTTATTGTCGTGTAACCACTTTGCCAGAGGCCGTGCACTATGAACAGGTGCTCGATCATGTTGAAAGACGCAATCGCCATCCTCGAATTGCTCTTCAAGAGTGGGAAGCTAGAAGGTGCTTAAAACATCAATGTAGGTCTGTGCTGTCGTAGTGCCACGCAAAACAAGGGGTGCAAGCCCCCTCCATGAAAAACACGACCACACCATAACACCACCGACTCGTACACCACCTCGTTGCGAGTGCAATTCGTAATGGTGTCGAGCAGCGCTGACCACCCGCATTTGCGCTTGACGTACAGGGGAGTGACAGGCCGCGGCTCCTCTTCTGGGAAGAGCCCTTCGTGGCGGCAGGTTTCCACTGCGCACCCACCGAATTTTAGAGTTGGCACTACACACGCTGGCAGGTGACGTTCATTCGCGTTAGCCACTCTCTGACATCGGATCGCCACATTGTGTACCGTGATTCGTCACTACACACAACGTTTTTCCACTGTTCAGTCGTCCATTGTTTACGCTCCTTACACGAAGTGAGGCATCGTTTGACATTTACCGGCGTGATGTGTGGCTTATGAGCAGCCGCTCGACCATGAAATCCAAGTTTTCTCACCTCCCTCCTAACTGTCGTAGTGCTTGCAGGGGATCCTGATGCAGTTTTGAATTCCTGTGTGATGGTCTGGATAGATGTCTGCCTATTGCACATTACGACACTCTTCAACTGTCGGCGTCAACAGACGAGGTCGGCCTGTAAGCTTTTATGCTGTACGTGTCCCTTCACGTTTCAACTTCACTATCACATTGGAAACAGTAGACCTGCCAAACATTAACTCTTTGCCCATACTCTGCATCCACTACAGCATTGTCTGTGTAATTGATAGTGAATGCTGTTATGCCAGAAAATGTGATTTTGTTGAGTCTTTCGAGCAAGCATAGATATTCCTATGGGAATACCCTTTTGTACATCACAAACTGAAACTTTGCAGCTATAGTGAGGTGAATGTCTTAGCAAGTTTCTAAATCAGTGCCTGCATAAATCAGAGTGACTCCAGTAACTAAAACATAATTTTTGGCGTGATTCGCTTGGACAATGAATTGTATTTTCCAGAGCTCCCAGACAGGTCACTAACCTGATCATTTCACAAACGAAACTCAGCCAAGCGTTCAACATTGAAATGAGTATCACACCCGCTCAAGTTGTGGAAGAAAACAGGTATTCGTGGTGGCTGTTTGTATTTCAAGTTGCATGTGCTGTGCTGCGGAATTTCCACATTAGATGACAGTGGTCTCTATGTGGATTTTCCGCTTCTGTGTCTAACGGCAATAGACAAATATGACAGTGAACTGCTTTCTCATATAATACATCAATCTCCTGTGACTCAGTCAATGGAATTTTGGTGCAATAAATCCAACAAATTTCCACTGCACATCGATCAAACTCAGAGAGCAACAATCTCACAGCATTATCTATTTATTTATTTACATGTCAAGTTCCGTAGGACCAAATTGAGAAGCAAATCTCCAAGGTCATGGAGCGTGTCAGTACATGAACTTACAACGTAAAAGTAATAACAGATAAAAATAAATGTTCATGAACCTGAAAAAAAGATCAGTCCATAAGTTTAAGCAAACGCTATCAGCAATACAATGAGAATCAGCTTAATTTTTCAAGGAACTCCTCGACAGACCAGAAGGAGTGACCCATGAGGAAACTTTTCAGTTTCGATTTGAAAGCGCGCGGATTACTGCTAAGATTTTTGAATTCGGGTGGCAGCTTATGCAAAATGGATGCAGCAGTATACTGCACACCTTTTTGCACATGAGTTAAGGAAGTCCGATTCTAATGGAGGTTTGATTTCTGCCGAGTATTAACCGAGTGAAAGCTGCTTATTGTTGCAAATAAACTAATATTGGTAACAAGAAACGACAATAAAAATATAGATATTGAGAGGCCACTGTCAAAGTACCCAGACTCGTGAACAGAGGTCGACAAGAGGTTCGTGAACTCACACCACTTATTGCCCGAACCGCCCGTTTCTCAGCCAAAAATATCCTTCTAGAATGGGAAGAGTTACCCCAAAACATAATACGACATAAGTGAATGAAAATAAGCAAAGTAGACTAATTTATGTGTCGAAGTATCACTCACTTTCGATACCGTTCGAATAGTGAAAACAGCAGTATTAAGTCTTTGAACAATATCCTGAACGTGGGCCTTCCATGACAGCTTACTATCTGAACACCTAGGAATTTGAACTGTTCAGTTTCACTAATCATATGCCCGTTCTGTGAGATTAAAACGTCAGGTTCTGTTGAATTGTGTGTTAGAAACTAAAAAAACTGAGTTTTACTGTGATTTAACGTTAGTTTATTTTCTACAAGCCATGAACTGAGGTCATGTACTGCACTACTTGAAACCGAGCTAATGTTGCACACAACAGCCTTTACTACCAAGCTAGTGTCATCAGCAAATAGAAATGTTTTAGAGTTACCCATAATACTAGAGGGCATATCATTTATATAAATAAGGAACAGGAGCGGTCCCAACACTGATCCCTGGGGCACCCCCCACTTGACAGTACCTCACACAGATCCCACATCACAGCCGTTATCGACATTGTTAATAATGACCTTTTGCTGCCTGTTGCTAAAGTAAGAGGTGAACCAATTGTGAGCTACTCCCCTTATTCCGTAATGGTCCATCATCTGGAGCAATATTGTGAGATCAACACAGTCAAATGCCTTTGTTAAATTAAAAAATGGCTAAGCAGGGATGGCTAGAGGAGAAATGTAAGGATGTAGAGGCCTATCTCACTAGGGGTAAGATAGATGCCGCCTACAGGAAAATTAAAGAGACATTTGGAGATAAGAGAACGACTTGTATGAATATCAAGAGCTCAGATGGAAACCCAGTTCTAAGCAAAGAAGGGAAAGCAGAAAGGTGGAAGGAGTATATAGAGGGTCTATACAAGGGCGATGTACTTGAGGACAATATTATGGAAATGGAAGAGGATGTAGATGAAGATGAAATGGGAGATATGGTACTGCGTGAAGAGTTTGACAGAGCACTGAAAGACCTGAGTCGAAACAAGGCCCCCGGAGTAGACAATATTCCAATGGAACTTCTGACGGCCGTGGGAGAGCCAGTCCTGACAAAACTCTACCATCTGGTGAGCAAGATGTATGAAATAGGCGAAATACCCTCAGACTTCAAGAAGAATATAATAATTCCAATCCCAAAGAAAGCAGGTGTTGACAGATGTGAAAATTACCGAACTATCAGCTTAATAAGTCACAGCTGCAAAATACTAACACGAATTCTTTACAGACGAATGGAAAAACTAGTAGAAGCCAACCTCGGGGAAGATCAGTTTGGATTCCGTAGAAACACTGGAACACGTGAGGCAATACTGACCTTATGACTTATCTTAGAAGAAAGATTAAGGAAAGGCAAACCTACGTTTCTAGCATTTGTAGACTTAGAGAAAGCTTTTGACAATGTTGACTGGAATACTCTCTTTCAAATTCTAAAGGTGGCAGGGGTAAAATACAGGGAGCGAAAGGCTATTTACAATTTGTACAGAAACCAGATGGCAGTTATAAGAGTCGAGGGACATGAAAGGGAAGCAGTGGTTGGGAAGGGAGTAAGACAGGGTTGTAGCCTCTCCCTGATGTTGTTCAATCTGTATATTGAGCAAGCAGTAAAGGAAACAAAAGAAAAATTCGGAGTAGGTATTAAAATTCATGGAGAAGAAATAAAAACTTTGAGGTTCGCCGATGACATTGTAATTCTGTCAGAGACGGCAGGGGACTTGGAAGAGCAGTTGAACGGGATGGACGGTGTCTTGAAAGGAGGATATAAGATGAACATCAACAAAAGCAAAACAAGGATAATGGAATGTAGTCTAATTAAGTCGGGTGATGCTGAGGGAATTAGATTAGGAAATGAGGCACTTAAAGTAGTAAAGGAGTTTTGCTATTTGGGGAGCAAAATAACTGATGATGGTCGAAGTAGAGAGGATATAAAATGTAGGCTGGCAATGGCAAGGAAAGCGTTTCTGAAGAAGAGAAATTTGTTAACATCCAGTATTGATTTAAGTGTCAGGAAGTCATTTCTGAAAGTATTCGTATGGAGTGTAGCCATGTATGGAAGTGAAACATGGACGATAAATAGTTTGGACAAGAAGAGAATAGAAGCTTTCGAAATGTGGTGCTACAGAAGAATGCTGAAGATTAGATGGGTAGATCACATAACTAATGAGGAAGTATTGAATAGGATTGGGGAGAAGAGAAGTTTGTGGCACAACTTGACCAGAAGAAGGGATCGGCTGGTAGGACATGTTCTGAGGCATCAAGGGATCACCAATTTAGTATTGGAGGGCAGCGTGGAGGGTAAAAATCGTAGAGGGAGACCAAGAGATGAATACACAAAGCAGATTCAGAAGGATGTAGGTTGCAGTAGGTACTGGGAGATGAAAAAGCTTGCACAGGATAGAGTAGCATGGAGAGCTGCATCAAACCAGTCTCAGGACTGAAGATCACAACAACAACAACAAATTAAAAAATCCAAGCGTTCGAAAATTTTTGTTTAGCCCGTCCAGTACCCTACAGAGAAAAGCGAATATAGCATTTTCAGTTGTCAAACGACTTCTAAAGCCGAACTGTACATTTGATAGCAAATCGTGTGATATAAAATGATCAATTAATCTTACATACACAGCCTTTTCGATAACTTTTGCAAACACTGATGGCATAGAAATAGGTCTAAAATTATCTACATTATCCCTTTCTCCCTTTTCATAAAGCAGCTTTACTACTGAGTACTTTAATTACTCAGGAAACTGACCATTCCTAAAGGAAAAACTACAAATATGGCTAAATACAGGGCTAACATGTGCAGCATAGTACTTCAATATTCTACTAGACACTCCATCATAACCATGAGAGTCCTTAGTCTTCAGTGATTTAATTATTGACTCAATCTCCCTCTTGTCTGTATCACAGAGGTGTATTTCAGACGTCAGTCTCGGAAAGGCATTTGCTAAGAAATTTATATGATTTCCTGTAGAAACTAAATTTTTATTTAATTCACCAGCAATGCTCAGAAAATGGTTGTTAAATACTGTACATATATCTGATTCATCAGTAACAGAAATATTATTACTGCAAACTAACTTTATATCATCAACTTTGTGCTGCTGACCAGACACTTCCTTCAAACTGACCATATGGCTTTAATTTTATCCTGTGAATTAGCTATTCTATTTGCATACCACATACTTTTTGCCTTGTTAATAACATTTTTAAGCACCTTACAATACTGTTTGTAATGGGCTACTGCAGCTTGATTGTGACTACTTCTAACATTTTGATATAATTCCCGCTTTGGTCTACATGATATCCTTATCCCACTAGTCAGCCAACCCAGCTCACCATTACTGCTAGTACCTCGTTTAGAATCTTCTAATGGAAAGCAACTCTCAAAGAGCATGAGAAATGTGTTATGGAAAGCATTGTATTTATCATCTATATTATCGGCACTGTAAATGTCTTGCCACTCTTGTTCCTTGACAAGTTTTGAAAAACTCTCTATTGCTGTTGGATTAACTTTCCTACATAGTTTGTAATTAAATACGACATTGGTTTGAGTAAAAAACCCTTTTAGTGTTAAAATTTGTGCATCATGGTCTGAAAGGCCATTCACCCTTTTGCTAACAGAATGCCCATCTAGTAATGAAGAATGAATAAAAATATTGTCTATGAGTGTGCTACTGTTCCCCTACACCCTAGTTGGAAAAAACACAGTTTGCATCAGATCATATGAGTTTAGGAGATCTACCAACATCCTTTTTCTTGTACAATCATGTACAAAAATGTACAAAATTAATATTGAAGTCACCACATATAACTACTTTCTGGTACTTCCTACAAAGTGAATCAAGACCCCTCTCCAGCTTAAGCAAAAATGCTCTGAAGTCGGAGTTAGGGGACCTATAAACAACAGCAATTAGAAGTTTAGTTTCACTAAATTCAACTAATGCTGCACAACTTTCAAATATCTGTTCAGTGCAGTGTCGTGATACGTCTATGGACTCAAATGACATACTGTTTTTTACGTACAGAGCCACTCCCCCACCCCGCCAGGAACTCCTTGAGAAACAGCCAGCTAATCTGTAGCAATATCCTCACATATGATTCAAAACAACTAAGATTTGTGTGATTCAAGTACTCAGAGTAGACTCTGATCTGGAATTCTGTATGTGAATATCCCTGTGTGCGCACATGCCACCTAGATGTTCTAAACAACAGTTCTTTTTTCATCAGAAAGAAGTGTTTTGTTTCTAAAATAACTACCACAACGTGCAAGTGCACTACCTAGGTGACAGAAGATATACAACACCCTACCCCAAATCTGATATCAGAGGTTCCTGACCTTGGGACCTACCATCATGTATGAATGGGCTTTTATAATATACAGCAGTTTTTCACTGCCATGCAGGGGTCATAGGAACAGCCAGTTTTGTAGTTGTGGATAAATACATGGTTGGATGATTATCAAACCGGCATGTAGCAATTACAGAAAGAGAATGACTGACGATGATAAGCAAATTGCATTTCAAAATCAGGAAGATGGAAGTTGGGAATGCATATGCTGTGTATCAAAGACTATAGTTTTAATGGAACATTTGTTAATGGCAAGATCCTGGGGAAGAGCGGTACCAGGCAACTTTACAATGGGCTGACAGAGGTAGTGTAGATGTTCTGTTTCAGTATACATATGCTGGGAAGAATTTCATCAAACATTTATTTGCTTAAAAAAGAATGGCTAGAATGTATAGTCATCAGATGGATGGAACACTGTACATTTTGTTATTCCATAGGTCTTATGTTAAAGCTTCATAAACTGTTCCCACAGATATGGTTATCCACAGATTTTAAGAAAATGAGGTGATGTCTCTGACTTCTGTGGATCATTATTAAAGAAATTACTTCCAGGTTCCTGCAGCAGACACAAGAGATATATTCTACACCTACCCCAAACTGGTGTTAAAGTCATTCCACTCTTGAGTAGCATATGGGAAAAAATGTCTAAAGCCTTACATATGGCATTGTTCTGTGTATACCATTTTTAACGATGCAGGCCTCAAAGTCTCCACTTTTTGGTCCACATGTATACCACAGATCACTGTGCAGGCGCATAATTTTTAGTGGTTTATCTGCCCTATACACATATTCAGTCACTGTTTTCTTATTGGTATGTTCTCTACATGAGACATCAAATGGCGGTGGTAGAAGAATTATCGTACAGTCCATCTCAAATGTCTCTTCACTATTGCACATTGGTTAGTATTTTCTGCTAAAATCCTAAAAAGTCACCTACTTATGAAGATCTACATGTATCTTTTGGATGGTGATGTCGTAAGGTAGCCAAATGTGGATAACTGGAACATCATTTTGTATAGTGGGTTGGATATCCAAGTTCATCTCTGCAAAATATGACATCATGCTCAGAATATAATTTCTACTAAATGAGAAAGGCTGTGTGATGATGACAGGAATACAAAAGGGGGGGGGGGGGGGCACAATTCTGTGAGATATACGAATGTTGGCATTGCTTGTTGTAATGTCTTAACTTGAGCATCATGTGCTAGAGACCTAAATGTGTTTATTCTATTGAATATTATGCATCTGTGGGTCAGCATATACATTTTAGCCAACTGCTATGTCGGGTTGGGGCACCACTTACGACCGTCTTAATGAAAATTCAAGATAGGCTAAATGTTTACTATAGGGAAAATAGTTTTCAAATTACTCTAAAAATTATATCTGTTGTTTTAAATTTAGTACATTACTACTATGTAGGAACAAATGTTCTAAGTTTTATAACAAAAGCAAAAAAAAAAAATACCGAATACAGAATGGCGTATTTTCTCAGTTTTAGTCACATTAACTCTAGCTATGGCCAGTCGCTTTCCCAGTTCTGGCCATTGTAAGTCATTGTAAATCTGGGGCTTCTAATAATTATAAAATCAATTTGCTATTAAGTGATTTGATTTTTACACAAGCATATAAGAAAACAAACCTGCATAAAGCAGATAAAAGTTACAGCAGTTGATGGAATAGAAAAACAACTAATAAAAAGTATAGTAATGATTGAGGGAAAGGAATCTACAATTAATTCCCCTATAGGAGCCAGAAAAAAAGATTTTCATCCATATTAAAAACTCTGTTAAGGTCATTTGACATATCCTTATCATCCATAATTTCAGATACTTCCTGGAAATAGTTTCTTGCTTTCCTTGCTTGTAATAGAACCTCTAGCCCTACATACATCTTGTTTTTGTGACAAAACTTTGTGCCACTTAAAACAGCGATGACATTACTTTTTTACCAGGTTCATTGTTTGCAATACAGCCCTATAACTTCACAAATCTGCCTTTTCATAGACGCAGAGGGATTTTCCTTAGTAACAGGAAACCCTATGTTGGAACACTCCAGAACCAAGTATATCAATATTTTTCTCTGATAAGACTGGATGTGGACTACAGAGCTCTGTAGACTCTTATGGAGATAGGCCAGAAATTTTAGTTCTTAATATTCTTGGAGCACTGAAAAACTTAACTTCCAGCAGCAACCTTCATTCCCTCAATAGTAGCCTCCAGGGCATTTTTAACTTTGCTGGGAGAATACTGAAATCTCTTCTCCTTTGGCTGACTCAGAAACCTTTTTCATAATTCATATTTCGTATTTTGCTTTGTTATGAAGATGGTAAATCAATGTGAGATGCTCAGGCAAAACTATTAATTTGGTTTATCTTAATATAAAAATACCAGAATTATTTTGAATAAGCCTACTCAGATATAATTAGCCTAGTTGTATTGCAGACCAAATCTGTATTATAGATGTTTTGCATAAATATTTAATCGAGGCGAAATCAGAACTTATACATGTCTCTATCTATGGCCACATTACCATAACAGGGAGCTAAGACTAAATTTGTATCTGTTGATGCCCATAGAAGTTTAATGGTATGTTTTTGGATTGTACATATTTAACTTACAGGAAATGAAGCTCTAATACTTAACCTTACCTCCAAACAGATGTTTTATTTAAATGTACAGAATATGAAATACTGATTACGCATTGCTTAAAGAAAAACTGTATGACACTCATCTCCTTAAACAGAGACTTTTTCACAAAATTATGTCTCCAAACAAGAGCAAAGAAATATATGGCTCTATATCTCATTGGACACTAAATTTCATATTGTTTATATCAAGCTATTCTAAGTATGGTTGGTATTCAAAGGAAGCTTAAAAATTCACTAATTACATAAAACTAGCCAATGTAGCGTGTTGCCAAACTGGAACTGCTCCACTAACATAATGTGGAATGCTCCAGAGCTGAAAATTGTGTGTGTGGTAGGTGCTCTGTTTGTTTAATATGTATTGTTCATAAGGTGTTTTAAAAAAATGAATTATAATGACAAGTCAGAGTCTCTGCGGCTGAATGCAGTGTGCTGTTGCAGTGACATTGTCATAGCTGTCATTACTCGTTTAAATATAATCCAGCCAATGTAAAAATGCTTACTGCGTTGGTCTTGCTATGAAATAAAGAATGTCAGGGTGACAGCTTTTTGATAACACCTCACTCTTGGGAGGGAGAGCATGTATTCTGGTCACTACAACACTGCTAGTATTATTAGTAGATGTCCTAATAGTTTTGATCAGATGGTGTATGCAGCACATAGATTACACATCACAAAGAGTAAACCACATTCACTCATTTTCTCTGCTCAAATAAATTTTTAATTGTTTTATTAAGTGTCATATGTATCTTGTTCTCTCTGAGCGTTAGTGTCCATTCAAGACCGATGGATCAGACTAGTCCCTCCAGCTGCAGAACAAAAAGGTACCTGTTAGCGCCACCTCTTCTGTGGTACTAGCCTTTAACCAGTCCCACTACCCTCACGTCACTATTAAAATCCTTCCACGCCTCATCTTCAAGATGGTGGCTGTGTCTGTTAGAAGTTAATTGGCTGTAGAATTGGTCAGACACAGAGAGTGCAATAGTGATAGTGGCAGCAAACGTGGCCAGGTCCTCAGGTGGTGAGCAGTGGCTGTCTGGACTGGCAATAAAGAGGTTGTGCACATATATTGAGTGCATCATGCAAGATAGTATTCGCCTGTTGATAAGGTCCATATCTATACTATTCCATCCCTTTTGGTGGTGGTTGTAGGAAAGGTATGATAAATTAGTGTTATTTTGTGATGCCTTGGGTGTGTGTCTGTAGAAACAACGTTGTGTGTGTGTGTCTGTAGAAACAACTTTACTTGGATCTCCCTCTGCTATTACTCTCCCTTACTCTCCCACAGTGATTCAGTCACTTAGACTTTACTGCAGTGGCTCTAGCTATCATCTCCAGAAAGGTCTCGCTGATAGCTCTGGGACTGAGGAGGAGCCTCTCTTTGACCAGTGATTAAGTGAAGAGGCTCCCCTGAGCTGGAGTGAGGAATCAGAAAAGGGCAATCAAGAAGCAACACTGCAGAGCAAGAAGATGGACTGTTGTCACTTACTTGCTGCACAGTACTGGCTGACCTCTCTCACTCTCTCTCCCTCTGCCACTATGTATTGAGGACGATGCACTGACGTAGGCTACGTCGGTCACTTTCAGTAAGCTCGCATGTGGGAGTGACAGATACATACTGGCTGGAGTGGCAATGGGCTGAAGAGGACATAGCTGCCAGCAAAGTCAGATTTGAACTTTCTGTGAGTATATGGTTTTGCGGACACCAAATCTCAAAAGGCCATTTAAGATGGTTTTATTTTTGCCGTTGTGAGGTACAACAGTGTGTTGAATCAATGTTTGAATGGTGTTGTTTTGCAAGTATTTTGGTATTTGGTTACATTGAGTTTCTTCGATGTGGTTTCAACCTGCATTCCTTGTTGATTCATATGTAGTGGGTTGTGTCCTAGAATAGGATATTGTGTGTTTACTGGTTCTTATCTTTGCATTTGTGTCTAGTATAAGTTGACTGATTCTGTGGTTGTCTGAGAGTAACAGGCTGCTCTGTTCTGGTTGTCACCAGCACAGCATTAAGATTTTTATTTACTTGGTTATGTACATTGATACTGCATATATTTTAGTGTACTTTTTAAAGTAGTGCATAGTTTTAATGAAGGTGGATAGATATAACTGCTGTGCCAATGTATCTATAATTCAGTTGAAACTTTGTCCTTTAATTTTGTATTGAAAGAATGTTATATGTGTAATTAAAGAGTGTGTTATTGAGGCTTAACTTATGTATATATAATCTGTCTTTATGTGTATGGTAAATGCCTCTAGTTCTTTTAAGCAAGAGTAATTGCATTTTTATTTATTGTTTAATTACTCTAGTTTGTTAACTTCTGATGAGTTGATTATTGTAGAGTACCTCTAGACTAAGTGTAAAACTTTAGATATGGTTCTTATTAATAAATTTTTTAAACTTTTACTTGTCCATGCATACTCTAACATGTTCCATGTCCCATCCCCATGCTCACTATCATTTCAGTAATGTCACAGTATTAAACTTCTCCGCGCGACTGCTACGGCCGCAGGTTCGAATCCTGCCTCGGGCATGGATGTGTGTGATGTCCTTAGGTTAGTTAGGTTTAATTAGTTCTAAGTTCTAGGCGACCGATGACCACAGAAGTTAAGTCGCATAGTGCTCAGAGCCATTTGAACCATTTTTAAACTTCTCTTCGTGACTTGATAGTGAGATCATTGTTTTTAACCCACTAATAACGCAAGTGTGCGTTCCTTACAGACAATCGTAGACTTGTTACATGTTATTTGTTTCAATAATGCTCTGTGATGATATTTCTTAAACATTTAAAGTCCTGTATTTATGTATGCTTTCTTTAAAAGTTGGTATTTGTGGAATACTGGGAGAAAATCGGGAAAATTTTAGTAGATAGGCCAAAAACTGTAAATAGCAACAGAAGGCAGTCATACATAGCAGATAATGAAATTGGGCAGCCAGGACATCATCGAATTATAGTATTTCAGCCAGTAAGATGATCCCACATCGTTTTTCACACATCAACTGTAGTTTCAAAGTGTCTGAAGTCATAAGGACCTTATAATTTATGTTAATTCATCCCAGTGTGACATGTACAAGTATACATCACCCTACTGGTCTAGATGAGTGGGAGAGAGCAGGCGACCATTTTTTGGATCACAAATTATGGTACCTAAGATGACAGTTACAGGTCGTAGATTAGATTATGCTAAAAGTATTTGGTAATAAATCGGACTTGCATAAACGTAACTAAGCGCACAGATGAGTTGTTTGCTTTCATTAGATTAAAAGCTCTGGTGGCCATTTTGTTCACGTACGGGCCACAGTCAAGTGGCTGGTTTCCTTACATAAGGAGAATAATGCGCCCTTCGCCCAGGAATGGCATTGCTCGACTACTAGGAAATTATCGTCATGGAAATGGTTCTCACTTTGAACGTAATCTATGAACTTCATCAGCAGAAATGTGACGGCACATAATAATGTCTTCATCTTGTTTTGTTCACAATCTTTGGTATCATTTATTTCATGTGTTATTTCAATGTACGTATTTTTACCAGCGTGAAAATTACACAGCATACGTAGCGTGTCAGTCCAAAAAGTTTGGAGACTGGACAAATAAAAAAAAATGAGGAAGATTAAGTTTTAATGCTACCCCAGGTGAATACAACGCACAGGAAGCTCATACATTCATGGAAAACTGTCAGGATGTTGTTCAACTCGTGTGTCACGTTGGCTTGACAGTCGGTTGCCCCGGAAAAGCGTTGACTCTTCATGGGAATTTGTGCGCTTTGCAGCTTTGCGATAGTTTCGTATTGATAACACCAGGTCTCGTCGCCCTTGATGATTTTCTCCAGAAAAACTGGCTGCATTTTTCATGCCAATCAGGTTGTGGCAGGCATCCACGCGCTGTTGTTTTCTGTTTGGAGAATATCTTCACCACTCGATATAGTGATGTTACTCCATTGTAATTTGTCACACAACTATATTGAAACACTACGGCCACAAGTTCACTATTTAGCATTGTCTGCTCACAACTAACAGGTCGATTGCACATGTGTTGTTTATGATCGTAAGTTCAAGCTGCCACTGGCGGACTAAAATCAGTCTCGGAACTTTTTCTGGGCCGATGTACAGTAAACAAAAGAAATAATGAGATTTTTATTTAAAATAGTAAATTTTATCCCGGAAATTATAATAATTTTTCCCTAATAAACATTCCTTTGCAAGCGCAGATATTTTAAAGGATATCTGATAATTTGTTCAAATTATTGGTGGTAAAAATGTCAGTTGCATCATCTTATTGTCGCTTGAACGGCTTGCCAACGATATAACATTTTCCTTGGTACGAAAAAAATATAAGCATGGGATTTTGTCTTAACCTGGCGACGCAAGTTTCCTTGGATGGTGGCATAAACTTCCGTGTGGTGATTCATTCACTGGCCGCAACAACAGCACAAAAATCCTTATGTTAAATGTACTTTTAGTGAGTGATGTAATGTTGTGTATCAAAAAGAGTTATATCAACGAATTTGTGTCACCGACATTTGCTATTCTGGTGCAAAAATTCCATGGTTATATTATAAAAACAAGTTAAAAATGTCTTCAACGCATCATAAGTAATTTGAGGTGAAATAGTCAGGTGCCTCATCCTGTGTGTACACTGATGAGGCAAACCTTTCTGACCACTGACCATACCCTAGTGAATCCCGTCTGGTGGCTGTGCAGGCAGGTGACGTTGTAAGGAAAGTATTAGGGGCAATCAAAATAAAATGAAACAGATGGAAAAAAATGTTTCAAAAGCAATCGCCACAACTGTTCATAAATCTATCCCGCTGGGAGATAAAACGGTCAGTGCCTTCACAGGAAATGTTCGCGGTTGCCTACGGAACCATGATTGTACCAATTGCAGTGTAACTAAATATAAAGTCAGTTACATTATGTCTGCTACCATTCAGTTTGCAGGTAATGATATAATATATGTATTATACATGTATGACGTTGAATATTTAGCAGGTTTACTGCTAGTGTTATTTCCGTGGTTGATAAAATCGGAATCGTATATTTTCCACCTCCTGAGGGACAGCGCCGTAACGCGACTTCGTTAGTATCTTCGGCGCTGCCGCGAAGTATAAAGCTGACCGCTGTTGTTCACCAGCTGCAGGTCATCGCTCCGAAGAAGATTCTGTCGGCTTGTGTTATTGCCGTCCGATTTAGATAAGAAATAATGGCTTTAATTGTCTGTAACAAACTTAGAAGTCGACGATCAATTTTGTAAACGAAAAGTTCAATGATGGTTAGTTAGTTCTTGTCCAGACCTCATACGACTGACATCGAGGTTAATGTAAAGCTTAGGCCTACTTTGTAATAAAATACATCGTTGGAAGTGAGAAATTGTTTATTTATCCATCGAGATATTTATTGTCAATACCTGTGTGGATGTAGCAAATTGAATTTAAATAGGATTTCATCATCAGAGGATTCATTTTTGTATGATCAGGTCCTGTGCAGAATTTCTTAGTTATTGAAATTTAAGTGAATCGGCGATCAATATGTAAAGCCCAACTGTTAATACGTGCGAAGCCCCGCAACATTTATTCAACTGCTGATATGTTAATGATTGAAATTTTTGCCTTTCTCCATTTCCGAGATTGGAGAAAGTTAATCAATTTCACTGAAGTAATTGAAATTTATTGTGGCGCGTCCTCTCTAGAAAAAAGTCTAAAACGGTCCAGCTGAATTACCATACGTACCCGATTAAAAGGTATCGTTAACTGGGAGTTAGGTGCGACATTTTCTGATGTTCTGTGTTTAAATAATAACATAAAAAGGGATGTGGCGCCGTACTAGGAGTGCACCTCTTGATTCGTAACAAATCGCCAGCCGCGATTGTCTTTCTCCAGAAATAGGAGTATCGTATGGGGACAGAACGGGACTGTCTGGAGGATGTGTAAGGGCTTCCCAGTGAATCGTCTAGATGGTACTTGTAACAACCTTGGCCACATGTTTATATTTCCTGGTTTGTCAAGTTGATAGTTCACTAAGTATCAAATAAAACACTTTCTTTACCGAATGTTCTGCGCCCATAAATTCTATGATAATTGGTTCACAGATTCGTCTCATAAAAGGTTCCGCGACACTCATCTTTCAAAAACCAAACCTGACTACTTTGGACAGCTGTCTTTGCAACACGCCACTATACACCAACTCTCCCCGAAAAGTGCGAGCGAGAAGAAGGAAGAAGTTTCTCAAGCACTCAAAGAATTTAGTGATTGTAACAAAGGCTCAATAGAAGTGTTTAAAACTGTTTTTGCATAATCTGACTTGTAAATAGCTATTATAAAAGTCTGTATAAATATTTAGACAAATAAATTTACAAAATTTGTATATTTATGTCTTTCAAGGAAACTACTCCTACTCTTCGTCAACGATTTCATTCGAATCTATGGTGTACGCCACGTTTGGCCAGAAATGAAAGCCACAGAAGTGGAAGCTGCAACCGGTCATTTGTTTAGAAAAAATAGCATTTTTGGCGCTGGTCGCGTGAGGTACTAGCCGTTTACGTTAACATAGCAGGTGGCACAGCGGAAAGAGTACCTAATCTGAGTTGGTGCCGCGGAAAGAGTACGTAATCTGAAGGTCGTGAATTTGATTCCCTAAGCGAAAAGTTCTTTTTTTCATTTTCCCTTACTTACACTGCAAATAAACCTAATTAAAGTTCAGTATGTTATATTTATTAATATTTTGGTCAAGGGAATAGCAAAGGAAGATATGAGAGTGGAAATAAATTTCGAGGAACGAACTTTGAGAAGAATACGATAACTTTGTACATAAAGTTAGATACTTTTGTTATTGTATAATTCATAATTTCCACATGCTTTGGTAATATTCATAGGAAAAACAGGGAAGCATCAATTTTCCTGTCATCTTGCACACGTTATAAACATTGCGCTTTTGCACTCACACGATTGTTTTTAAGTTTCTACACAAATATCGTATTGGCTTATATTCATAAAAGATTCTCCCCTCGCCGCACAGTCTAGCAGTGAACCACGCGTAACGCATCATTTCCCCAAATATTGTCGAAGAAAGCTTGTGATGTACAGTGGAAACTGTTTTGATGCAGTTTTCTCGGGAAGATTTCTTTTTCTCTCTCGAAGAGAGAACAGCAGTTTCGAAGCTTTTTTATCACATTCTGTAGCTGACGATAAAAATGGGCATCGCAGTGTTGCACTAGCGGTGTCCATTTGAGTTTGAGTCACTTAAATACTGCGCCAAGGCAGTCCTCCTTCATCTTGAGAAAACTCGTCACGTAATTGTGACTTTTGTTGGTCCTCCCATTGAGTCAATTAACAGAAGAAATTTCTTCTTCTACACAGTTAGTTAGTTGGCTAGGTAGTTTCATGTTCATACACTATTTGAACGATTCTTTTATAGAAATGATGTTGAGTGAGTCAGTTTACAGAATATACATACATGATTAGTGCTCACATTAATGAACACGTTATCATTTTATTCTTTTTTTCTTTCTACTGCCTTCCAGACTTTCTTCGCTTCCTGTCAGGCATTTTATGTTATTGGGCAAATGAAAAAATTTTATTGCTGTATATTGAAATCCTCTCCGAGTCACTGACAGCTTTAACAATGGGTAATAACAGTCATTTTTCCCTCTAGTGTCATTGGTATGTACATCATTGTTATTCTCAAATTGTGATGGATTATTTACGACGAATTTCACTAGCGAAAATATGTATTGTGACTGCGCAGTTAAAATGCTAAGCTCCTTGAAGAGGTATCTACATGACGTCCGTGGGTGAATACCACACATTATTCTGACTACTCGCCTTTGTGAGTTTCTTTGTAAGGGATGATTTACCCCTGAAAATAATTCAGCACGACGTTGTTGACTGGAAATATGCAAAATATGTCAGGAGGTTAAAACGTTACCAGATTAACAGTTAAACGAAGAGTAAAAGTAGGTGAAGTTAATTGTTTGAGAAGTTCAGTCATACGCTTCTTCCAGTTCAAGTTTTCATCAATATGTACGACCAAACATTTTGAGCATTCTGCACTACTTATTGACTCCTGCACATGAACTACATCAGTTGTTGGTATGACCATATGTTTTACTGAACTGGATGTAGTTTTTTCTTCGAAATTTAGGGAGAGTCCATTTTCAGATAACCACTCACTAATTCTTTGGAAAATATCTTATATTATCTCTTCTGTTGATTTCTCTCTAACGAGATTTATTATAACACTCGTATCGTCTACAAAAGTATCAATTTTTCTTGTTGAATGTTTTTTGGAAGGTCATTCAGATACGTAAGAAAAACGAGTGGACGCAAAATTGAATCCTATGGGACTCCCTTTGCGATTTTATACCAGTTACTAAAATTTTCTGCTGAATTTTTCATCACAAACTTTTGCATTCTGTTTGTCAAGTATGATTAAGACCAGTCGTGTGTAAAGCCACCATTTTCATAAAAGGTGGGTTGTTCTAAGATAGAATCATGATCTACACAATCTAAGGTCTCTGACAGATCAGAAAAATACCAACTGGCGGTATAGTATTATCTTGTACTATTTGACGAGTGAATGTATAAATCGCATTCTCAGCCGAGCAACCTTCCTGGAATCCGAACTGTGAAGTGCTAAGTAAATTGTTTCCACTTGAGAGTGCGACTGCTCGTAAGTGCATCCTTTTTTTTAATATTTTGGAAAAAGATGTCTGTAAGGAAACTGGACGTTAATTGTTTGAGTCTGTCTGGTCACCTTTCTTGTGAAATGGTTTAATAATTGCATATTTTAATCTGCCTAGAAACATTCCCTGTGCCAGTGACGCACTGCATGTAAAACTTAATACGAGGGCAGTTCAATAAGTAATGCAACACATTTTTTTTCTCGGCCAATTTTGGTTGAAAAAACCGGAAATTTCTTGTGGAATATTTTCAAACATTCCCGCTTCGTCTCGTATAGTTTCATTGACTTCCGACAGGTGGCAGCGCTGTACGGAGCTGTTAAAATGGCGTCTGTAACGGATGTGAGTTGCAAACAACGGGCAGTGATCGAGTTTCTTTTGGTGGAAAACCAGGGCATCTCAGATATTCATAGGCGCTTGCAGAATGTCTACGGTGATCTGGCAGTGGACAAAAGCAGAGTGAGTCGTTGGGCAAAGCATGTGTCATCATCGCCGCAAGGTCAAGCAAGACTGTCTGATCTCCCGCGTGCGGGCCGGCCGTGCACAGCTGTGACTCTTGCAATGGCGGAGCGTTCGAACACACTCGTTCGAGATGATCGACGGATCACCATCAAACAACTCAGTGCTCAACTTGACATCTCTGTTGGTAGTGCTGTCACAATTGTTCACCAGTTGGGATATTCAAAGGTTTGTTCTCGCTGGGTCCCTCGTTGTCTAACCGAACACCATAAAGAGCAAAGGAGAACCATCTGTGCGGAATTGCTTGCTCATCATGTGGCTGAGGGTGACAATTTCTTGTCAAAGATTGTTACAAGCGATGAAACATGGGTTCATCACTTCGAACCTGAAACAAAACGGCAATCAATTCAGTGGCGCCACACCGACTCCCCTACCAAGAAAAAGTTTAAAGCCATACCCATACCGGTAAAGTCATGGTTACAGTCTTCTGGGACGCTGAAGGGGTTATTCTGTTCCATGTCCTTCCCCATGGTCAAACGATCAACTCTGAAGTGTATTGTGCTACTCTTCAGAAATTGAAGAAACGACTTCAGCGTGTTCGCAGGCACAAAAATCTGAACGAACTTCTCCTCCTTCATGACAACGCAAGACCTCACACAAGTCTTCGCACCCGAGAGGAGCTCACAAAACTTCAGTGGACTGTTCTTCCTCATGCACCCTACAGCCCCGATCTCGCACCGTCGGATTTCCATATGTTTGGCCCAATGAAGGACGCAATCCGTGGGAGGCACTACGCGGATGATGAAGAAGATATTGATGCAGTACGACGTTGGCTCCAACATCGACCAGTGGAATGGTACCGTGCAGGCATACAGGCCCTCATTTCAAGGTGGCGTAAGGCCGTAGCATTGAATGGAGATTACGTTGAAAAATAGTGTTGTGTAGCCAAAAGCTTGGGGAATAACCTGGTGTATTTCAATGCTGAAAAAAACAACCCCTGTTTCAGAAAAAAAATGTGTTGCATTACTTATTGAACTGCCCTCGTACATTACTTATCAAGTTGGAACAACTTTTCAGAATTCTGCTTGAAATTCTATCAACGCCACAAGAGTTTTTAATTTTTAGAATTTTCATAATTTTATTAATTTCAGTGAAGGATGTTGGTACTGCTTCTAGTTGCTTAAGGCTTTGCAGAATGACTTTTTAATATAGTCTCTTGTTTCTTAAACTCAACCATTTAATCCTATATTTGCTAGTACTTTAGAAAGTGATTGTAAAAATATCTGCAGCTTGTAAATTATCACTCACAAACACTGTCATTTAGTTTAATTGTTATGGAATCTTGCATATCTGGAGCTGCCACACAGGGTTTCATCGCATCTGATGCAATATATTGAGCGTTTCTGACCAAGTCTTGCATATACCATGAATTTTGTGTAGGTTCTTTAAATGGCATACACATATAAATAAATATTTGTAATGATCCTTATGCGCACCGTCTCCTTGCAGCAAAAATATCGTAGGGAGGTATGATTATGTCTGAGTAAGCTGATAGAAAACTGAAAGCTATTCTATCAATTTTTTATGTACCTCAATTGTCTTTTGCACCAATCTCGGTGCCTGTCGATCTTTTGAGCTGGTGCGATAAAGATGTATGTACTTGCACTCTGCCAATATTGTGTTCATTAAAAATTATAATATGCGGAAGTCGCAAGTTTTCGTGATCATACCGGGCTACTTCCTATCTCCACATCCCAATGCGACGAGGAGTTCCACTTTTAAATTGACCTTTTCGGAAAAGAAGTCAGAGTACAGCCGACGCAGCCGCACCAGCGTTGTTGTACGTAGCTGGGGAGACGAGGTAAATATCAAGCCGTACACCAAAACTCAAAGGAATTAATCTTCAGTGTTCCAGAAACTGCCGCAACGTTTCTTAACTCGCAAGCATCCATCCCTGCGTGCGTTTCTGGACGTACAGTTTCTGGTGTGGCTAAACGTGCATTGGCGTAACTATATCAACTCTGAACAATTCACATTATCTCTTTCCCTAACCACTGAAATTTGGAGGAAATGGGCGATGACGAATAGGCGCGGTCCCGTAGTTAGTTAATTTTAATCAGACAAATGTTGAATATGTACTGGTATTAGTGAAATAGTAATTCACAAGCTATATAAAGACATACACTCCTGGAAATGGAAAAAAGAACACATTGACACCGGTGTGTCAGACCCACCATACTTGCTCCGGACACTGCGAGAGGGCTGTACAAGCAATGATCACACGCACGGCACAGCGGACACACCAGGAACCGCGGTGTTGACCGTCGAATGGCACTAGCTGCGCAGCATTTGTGCACCGCCGCCGTCAGTGTCAGCCAGTTTGCCGTGGCATACGGAGCTCCATCGCAGTCTTTAACACTGGTAGCATGCCGCGACAGCGTGGACGTGAACCGTATGTGCAGTTGACGGACTTTGAGCGAGGGCGTAGAGTGGGCATGCGGGAGGCCGGGTAGACGTACCGCCGAATTGCTCAACACGTGGGGCGTGAGGTCTCCACAGTACATCGATGTTGTCGCCAGTGGTCGGCGGAAGGTGCACGTGCCCGTCGACCTGGGACCGGACCGCAGCGACGCACGGATGCACGCCAAGACCGTAGGATCCTACGCAGTGCCGTAGGGGACCGCACCGCCACTTCCCAGCAAATTAGGGACACTGTTGCTCCTGGGGTATCGGCGAGGACCATTCGCAACCGTCTCCATGAAGCTGGGCTACGGTCCCGCACACCGTTAGGCCATCTTCCGCTCACGCCCCAACATCGTGCAGCCCGCCTCCAGTGGTGTCGCGACAGGCGTGAATGGAGGGACGAATGGAGACGTGTCGTCTTCAGCGATGAGAGTCGCTTCTGCCTTGGTGCCAATGATGGTCGTATGCGTGTTTGGCTCCGTGCAGGTGAGCGCCACAATCAGGACTGCATACGACCGAGGCACACAGGGGCAACACCCGGCATCATGGTGTGGGGAGCGATCTCCTACACTGGCCGTACACCACTGGTGATCGTCGAGGGGACACTGAATAGTGCACGGTACATCCAAACCGTCATCGAACCCATCGTTCTACCATTCCTAGACCGGCAAGGGAACTTGCTGTTCCAACAGGACATTGCACGTCCGCATGTATCCCGTGCCACCCAACGTGCTCTAGAAGGTGTAAGTCAACTACCCTGGCCAGCAAGATCTCCGGATCTGCTCCCCATTGAGCATGTTTGGGACTGGATGAAGCGTCGTCTCACGCGGTCTGCACGTCCAGCACGAATGCTGGTCCAACTGAGGCGCCGGGTGGAAATGGCATGGCAAGCCGTTCCACAGGACTACATCCAGCATCTCTACGATCGTCTCCATGGGAGAATAGCAGCCTGCATTGCTGCGAAAGGTGGATATACACTGTACTAGTGCCGACACTGTGCATGCTCTGTTGCCTGTGTCTATGTGCCTGTGGTTCTGTCAGTGTGATCATGTGATGTATCAGACCCCAGGAATGTGTCAATAAAGTTTCCCCTTCCTGGGACAATGAATTAACGGTGTTCTTATTTCAATTTCCAGGAGTGTATTTGTATAGAAATTAGATATATGGATTTATGTGGAGAGGTCGAGACCCTGTGGTATCATAGATTTAGTTATATGTATTAGGCTTAAGTACGTCACAGTATATGTGGGAAACTTACGAGGGTGAGTCAAATGAGCCGCGCGGGATTAGCCGAGCGGTCTTGGGCGCTACAGTCATGGACTGTGCGGCTGGTCCCGGCGGAGGTTCGAGTCCTCCCTCGGGCATGGGCGCGTGTGTTTGTCCTTAGGATAGTTTACGGTAAGTAGTGTGTAAGCTTATGGACTGATGACCTTAGCAGTTAAGTCCCATAAGATTTCACACACATTTGTATTTGTATTTTGAGTCAAATGAAAACCTTAAATTTGTAAAAACAAATCGAAATTTCGCGCCGTTATCCTGTAAGATGGTAAGCGTGCTACAAACAGCGTGCAGAATGGCCTGTAGGTGGCAGCATAGTGCAGATGCACACATACCGTCGCAGTATCAGTATAAAGATGGCCGCCCCACTTGCACTTGCACCAGGGAAGAACAGCGTTCTGTTATTCGGTTTTTGCGTAGTGAAGGTGTGAAACCTATTGAAATTCATCTACGAATGAAGGTTCAGTACGGTGATGCGTGTTTGTCACAGCAGCAAGTCTATGAATAGAGTAGGAAGTTCGCAAATGGTGTGACTTCAATGGAAGATGCTCTTCATCCAGGTCAGCCACAATGAGTTGTGACTCCACAGAACATTGCAGCAGTTGAAGCCATAGCGAAGGAAAACCGCCGAGTGACACTGAATGACATTGCAGCATGTTTACAGATTAGTCATGGGTCAGCACAGCACAGCACATTGTGCATGATGTGCTCCAGTTTCACAAAGAGTCTGCAAGATGGGTGCCACGGCAGCTGACTCCTGAAATGAGAGAACGACGTGTTGATGCTTGTGAAGAACTTCTTCTGCGCTTTGAACGAGAAGGTGATGGCTTCCTTGCAAGAATCGTTACTGGGGACGAAACTTGGGTTCACTTCCACCAACCGGAAACGAAGAGAGCGAGCAAGGAATGGCGCGCCATTCCTCATCACCAAATCCAAAGAAGTTTCGAACAGAACCATCAGTAGGGCAGGTTATGCTGACTTTCTTTTGGGACGAAAAAGGCGTCATTTTGGAGCATTACATGCCTAGAGGGTCCACTGTCACCAGTTGAAACGTCCCCTTAGAAAAATTATACATGACTGTGTTTAAACTGACACGCAATATTTTTAGCGCAACGCAATCTGACTTTCAAAAATCCCTACAAAAAAATGGCCCTGACTAACATTAACCTATACCTTTCACAAATCACTTACCTCACAAAAATCTTCGTTACTTGAACTACGGCAATACAGCGAGCGCTACTACTGCCAGCTAAATAAAAGATTCAAACTACGGAAGGCACTAACTACTGATAGGCATAGTTAGCAAATGAAAGATTTTAATAGAGAATAAACAATGTATTTACCTTAATAGTCATAATATATATAGCAGTTCATGACATCCAGTCTTACAAATTTCAAAACTCCGCCATCTCTCTCCCCACATCCACCACTGCTGGCGGCTCACCTCCAACTGCGCAACGCTACGCGCTGTTCACATCCAGCTGCCCAACACTACAATGGCGAATATTACAACAATGCTAACCAGCCACAGACTGCACACAGCACAGCCAGTGATTTTCATACAGAGCGCTACGTAAGGTTGCCAATAAGAAAACGCAAACAGCCTACTTACACAGTGCATCATACACAGATCTCCTAAAAATCATCCGTGGCTTGCAATCAAATCAAAGCAACGTGGATTGCTGTCAGCAGGTGTCCTTTTGCAATATGACAATGCAAGTCCCCACACTGCCCGTACAACACAGTCAAATGCCCAGTCATGTCACCAGTGCATTATACACAGATCTCCTAAAAAATTATCTGCGTCCTGCAGTCACATCAAAGTGACGTGGACTGCTGTCAGCAGGTGTCCTTTTCCAACATGACAATGCAAGGCCCCACACTGCCCGACAACAGTTGCAACATTCACAGACCTGCATTTTGAGTGTCTTCCTCATCCACCATACTCACCAGACCTTGCCCCAAGCGATTTGCGTATGCTTGGACCACTCAAAGACGCAATGGGAGGAAAGAAGTACTATTCTGATGAAGAGGTACGCCACGCGGTGCATGAGTGGTTGCGCGGACTACCAAAAGAATTTTTTTCTAATGGAATTTATGCACTTTGTAAGCGCTGGAGGACTTACATTGAGAGTGGGGGAGATTATGTTGAAAAGTGATACAGCTTTGTACCACTTCTGCACAATAAATAATATTTAAAAAGATATTTGAAGTTTTCACTTGACTCACCCTCGTAATATGTGAGCTGTGAATGCAGCTTTTTCGTCTACGTAAAGATTAATAGCGCAAGGGTAGTAGTACGGGAAGAGCAGTACAGCTATAAGCTCAGAATGAAAACATGCATTCGCGTCAGCCCGGCGCCGTCTCCGCGGCGTCCACAGCACACGGAGGGTGTGACGGAGGCCCCAGGGACGCGGCGCGGATCCAAGCGTCGGAAAGCGCGGCCCGGCGGGGCGGCCAACCAGCCCAATTTTCTGCCGGCCAATCACAGCCTCTCTCTGCGCGGCGCGACGCGCCACATTTCCGTCGCCTCTGGACCGGCAAATCGAAAATGCTGTTGAGAATTTTAAAGCAGAGTCGGAAACAAAGAGGCGAAGATGCGGTGAGATTCCCCCCGGGAGCACGAGGACTTTCGCACCGGCCACGGTGGAGCCGAAACAAGCAATACGTAGCCGGCGGCCGAATTGACAAGGTTTCTGCAGCCCCTTTCTCTCCGCTGGCTCCGCCCGTCCGTCCACAGTCCCACACAGAGGTGCGTCTCTCTGCGGCCTCCCGCTCTTAGGAGGTGTCAGAACGGAAAAGCAGGGGGAAAAAAACAGTGAAAGAGGGGCGAGAGAAAGGGGAGGCAAAAATGGAGAGCAGAGGAGCGGGCAGCATTGTGGCGGCAGACAGTGGCGAGGCGCGAGAGGACAAAGTGTGGCGGATTGAGACGCGCAGCCAATACGCGGCCGCCCATTCACTCATCGCGGCGCCACCTTATTAGCCGGCTCCCGTCTGCAGGGAGAGCACGCCCGACAAACGCGGCGCAGCTCGGTCTAACAATACTCGGCCGAGGTGCGAAGTGCAGACTGCCGCGCGCGTCTCCATTCACGGCGAAATGCGGAGTCTTCCGCGGCCTAGCTCCAGGGAACAACCGCGAGTCTCAACAACGGCCCAAGACGGGGGCTTTCCTGAGAAGCTAAATCTGGCGCGAAATGAGAAGTGACCGAAAACGAGGAGCGGTGGCTCGTTGATTAAAACACTATGCTCGTAGCAGCGAGTAGCGAGCTACTAATTCTCGACCACGCCGAGCCGAATTAGGCACCTTGTGATCTGCCTGATTCACCTCACACATGATCATTGATTTCTAGATAGTAACTCAAGAGAATGGCAAATTTTCGAATGGAGATTAATAGACGAGAATAATTACTTTACACATATTTATTGATTTCAGTGTATAGTGCAGAGTATGCCACTGTTGAATGTCACAAGCATTTTTATTTCTCGAATATAAGATCCGATAGATGACCTCCCCCTCGGCGCAAACATTCATGCAGGCTTGGCTTGGCTTGTTTTGGGGGAGGAGACCAGACAGAAAGGTCATCGGTCTCATCAGATTAGGGAAGGATGGGGAAGGATGTCGGTCGTGCCCTTTCAAAGGGACCATCCCGGCGTTTGCCTGGAGCGATTTAGGGAAATCACGGAAAACCTAAATCAGGATGGCCGGACGCGGGATTGAACCGTCGTCCTCTCGAATACGAGTCCAGTGTGCTAACCACTGCGCCACCTCGCTCGATGCCATGCAGGCTGATAGGAAGGTTATGCACGGCTACACCTAACATTTCTATAGGAATTCTGGAGATTTCCTTTCGTATTCTTCCTTTAAGTTTTTCAGTGGTAGCAGGTCGAATACGGTAAGCCGCGCTCTTAAGATGGCCCCACAAGAAAAAAATCAAATGCTGTCAGGTGAGGCGATCTTGTAGGCCGTCCAACGTCACAATCCCATGAAATGATACGGTTACCAAACAATCCTCGCACGCCTCCAACCGATATCTGTGCCGTATGTGCCGTTGCCCCGTCGTGTTGGCAGAAAAATAGGGCAGTTCATATGTAAAAAACTTTACATCATGGAAACACATCGAACAGACGTTACAGTGCGCACGCATCATCATCTTCAAAAAAGGAGAGGCCATAACCCCACTCGATGACATGGCGCACCATTCACTAACCTTGCTGCTGTACGATGGATGCCCGTGTAGTTGTGGATTTTGCTGGAACCAATAGCGAAAATTCTATTGACAAAGCCCCAGAGATGTAAGTGAGCTTCGCCCGATAAATTCATCAAGGCACTGTTGGTACAGATTGTCCCTCTCCTCAACGATGATTCGGCGTAGATCCCTCAGAGTGTTTGGTGGTCACGTCGTCCACAAACAGCCCTTTTCAATCTATTCGAGGCATGTTCGATAGGGTTAATGTCTGGAGAACATGCTGGCCACTCTAGTTGAGCAATGTCGTTATCATGAAGGAAGTCATTCACGAGATGTGCACGATGGGGACGCGAATTGTCGTCCATGGAGACGAATGCGTCGCCAATATGCGGCCAACATGGTTGAACTATCGGTCGGAGGATGGCATTCACTTATCGTACAGCCGTTACGGCGCCTTCCATGACCACCAGCGGCGCACGTCGGGCCGACAAATGCCACCGCAAAACAGCAGGGAACCTTCACCTTGCTGCACTCGCTGGACAGTGTGTGTAAGGCGTTCAGCCCGACCGGGTTGCCTCCAAACACGTCTCAGACAATTGTCTGGTGTCTGGTTGAAGGCATATGCGACACTCATCGGCGAAGAGAACATGATGCCAAGCCTGAGCGGTCCATTCAGCATGTTGTTGGGCCCGTCTGTATCGCACTGCATGGTGTCGTGGTTGGAAAGATGGACCTCGCCATGGACGTCCGGAGTGAAGTTGCGCATCATGCAGTCTATTGCGCACACTTTGAGTCGTAGCATGACGTCCTGTGGCTACACGAAAAGCATTATGCGACATGATGGCGTTGCTGTGAAGGTTCCTCCGAGCCATAATCCGTAGGTAGCGGTCATCCACTGCAGTTGTAGCCCTTGGGCGGCCTGAGCGAGGCATGTCATCGACAGTTCCTGTCTCTCTGTATCTCCTCCATGTCCGAACAACATCGCTTTAGTGCGCTCCGAGATGCCTGAATTCCTTTGTTGAGAGTCCTTCCTGGCACAAAGTAACAATACGGACGCGATCGAACTGCAGTATTGACTGTCTAGGCATGGTTGAACTACAGACAACACGAGCCGTGTACCTCCTTCCTGGTGGAATGACTGGAACTGATTGGCTGTGGGACCCCCTCCGTCGAACAGGCGCTGCTCATGCGTGGTTGTCTACATCTTTGGGCGGGTTTAGTGACACCTCTGAACAGTCAAGGAGACTGTGTCTGTGATACAACATGATATTGACATTGTCGTGCACTTTTGCTAACATGCGTTCAGCATATCGTCTGAGCATTAGCAGGTCGTTAGGTTGAAGTTGCTGAACGATCTGCAGCTTCTACGGATTGAACTTTAAATCCACTTTCAGAATTCGTTGAACATTCGGGCGATGCAACTGTAGAGACTCCGCGTGCCATCGAGAAGAGCGCTGTGGGCTTCTTACGAAAGCAGGTCGCACAGCCTTCATATTGTCTCCCCTACAAGCGGTTCGGGATCTCCCTGCAGATTGCTTCTTCAACACGAAACCCGATGCATCAAAATTTCTGTCCCAGGTAATATCTGTATGCGCTGAGGGAACACGACAATGCCGTCCCATGTTGAAATGACGCCGAAATTCTCGACGCGCAACCTCCACACTTCCAGTCTTGTAAAAAATGGAAATGTCGTGTGGCTAGGGCCTCCCGTCGGGTAGACCGTTCGCCTGGTGCAGGTCTTTCGATTTGACGCCACTTCGGCGACCTGCGCGTCGATGGGGATGAAATGATGATGATTAGGACAACACAACACCCAGTGCCTGAGCGGAGAAAATCTCCGACCCAGCTGGGAATCGAACCCGGGCCCTTAGGATTGACAGTCTGTCACGCTGACCAGTCAGCTACCGGGGCGGACCTTCCATTCTTGTAATAGACTTTTACCGCAAAGGCACGCTACACTCCGTTCCATTGCTCCATGTTTACCGTTGGCTAAACGGCAAGATAGTGCGAGCAGCATTTTATATGTCATTCGGCGCCACATACCTCGCAGTGTTGCCACAACGCTTTCCAAAATTTCCCATTCTCTTCTAGTCACCATGTATAGCTCGTCTAGTGATATCGCGCCCATAAGGGTTTGCGATGAACGTTTAGAATTAATTACAGTAAAGAAAATGCACCACTTAACGCTAAAACGTACACATATGATGAAAAGCATCCAGACACCTAGTAGTGGACATTAACATGACGTTTGTCCACCCTTAACCTTTATCAAGGCTTGAGCTTTGATGCTGGCACTTACAGTCAAGTGTCTTTATGTCTGTGGAGGAATGTCAGCCCATTCGTCCTCGAGAGCAGGAATCGTAGAAGCCAGTGATGTTGGACGATGGGATCTGGAGCGAATCGGCGTACTACCTCGTCCCAAAGGTGGTCCATTGCGTTCAGGTTGGGACTATGGGCATACCTGTCCAATTTTGGAATGTTATTGTCGACGGACCATTGCCTCAAATATGCTGCTTTCTGACAGGGTACATGGTCATGCTGATACAGTCATTGTGTCCAGACTATTCCTCTACTTTACACAGTACACAATACTGTAAAATGTGTTCCACCACTAGCGTTTTCTTAAGCTCAATAAGAGGACAAAAATATAGCCACGAGAAACAGCCCCGTACCGAAGCACCATCTGTACATCACTGTTGGCACTACACATGACAGCACGTAGCATTCTCCAGGTATTCACCAAACCCAAGAACCTCTATCGGATTGAGACAGAGTATGACGTGATTCATCACTCCAAATCACTGTTTTTCCACTCATCCAATGTCCAGTGGCGTAGCTCCTTACACCGTGTCAAGTGTTGCTTAGCACTGGCGAAGAAACGTGTGGCTTATGAGTAGCTGCTCAGCCACTGCACCCCCTTCTTTGTAACTTCTTACGCTCAGTCATTGTGCAGGCAGATCTGGTGGTAGAGCTTTGGAATTCACGAGTGACTACTCCACTGATTTCATGAGATTTTTAACAGCCCGCCGCAGTGCTCGACCCTCTCTGTCCATCAGTACTTCATGTCTTTCTGGTCTTCATTCAGCTCTGGTTGTTCCTTCGCGTTTTCACTTCACGTTCACATCTACGTCTACGTACATACTCCGCAAGCCACTGTATAATACGTCGTGCGGTTTATCCTGAGCCACTGCAAGTCATTTCCTTTGCTGTATCACTCGCAAACAGAGGGAGTTAAAAACGACTGTTTCTACATCTCAGCACGAGAATTTCTCTTACCTTCATCGTCCTGACGCGTAATGTACGTTGGCGGCAGAAGAAACGTTCTGCAGTCAGCTTCAAACACCGTTCTCTAAGTTTTCACGATAGTGTTTATCGAAAAGAACGTCACCTTCTCTCCAGGCATTCTTACTTGAATTCTCGAAGCATCTCCATAATACTTACGTGTTCTTCGAACCTACGAGTAATAAGTCTAGCAGCCCGCCTCCGAATTTCTTCGATGTCTTCCTCCAATTCGACCTGGTGCGGATCTCAAGCACTCAAGCAGTATCAAGAATGAGTCGCTCTAGTGCCCAATACGCGGTCTCCTTAACAGATGAACCACATTTCTCTAGAATTCTCCCCCTATAAACCAAAGTCGACCATTCGGCTTCCCTACTGCAATCCTTATATACTCGTTCCGTTTCATATCGCTTCACAACGTTACTTCTATAATTTGATCGACGTGACCGTGTCAAGTAGCATACGACTAATTCTGTATTCGCATATTTCGGGTTTCTTTTTCCTACTCATATGCTTTGACTTATTTTGTATAAGTCACCTTTTATGCTCCTTCATTCACTCAGCGATGACACCTTCCCGAACTCCACAACATCATCAGCAAACAGCCGCAGATTGCCGCTCACCTTGTCCGCCTGATCATTTATGTGCACGTCAGAAAAAAACAACCGTCCTATCACACTTGCCTGGAGCACTGCTGATGATACCCTTGTCTCTGAGGAACACTCGCCGTCGAGGACAACGTAATGGGTTCTATTACTTAAGAAGTCCTCGAGCCACTCACATATCTAGGAACCTATTCGGTATGCCCGTACATTAGTTAACAGTCTGCAGTGCGACACTGTGTCAAATGCTTTTCGGAAATCTAGGAATATGGACTCTGCCTATTGCCCATCATCAGTGGTTCGCAGGATGCGAGGAAAGGGCAAGCACAAGCGACACTTTCTTAAGCCTCGCTGATTCGTAGACAGAAGCTTTTCCGCCTCAACAGTCGACTAGTGCAGCTTCAGAAAGGATGAAATATCCCTAACGGATTTGTTACTCAGGTGACATCTAATGACCAGTTCACGTTGGAAGTCACTCAGCTCTCCTGACCCCCTATTTCTGCTGACAACACAACACTCGGCGCCTCCTCTTATACTGGCGCGTCCGTCTCTAATGACGTCTAATGGTCACTTCCGCATCAGGTAGAGGTTTCCGGATACGCTTGACCAGAGAGTGTAACTGAGAAACGTAGTAACTATCGAGTGGGCAATTTTTCTCATCCATGTAAACTGTGAAGCGAGAACGATCAAGAGCTAATAAATAGATTAAAATGATACCCAATCATTTGTAGAAGTATTTTTCCTCGATAATACTAGCGTAGATAGTAGCATTAAAATGTTACTCATTACACCAGTTGGCACAACAGAGGAATCCATGCATCAAACCAGTCAGAAGACTGACGACAAAAAAAAAAAAAATATATATATATACACTCCTGGAAATGGAAAAAAGAACACATTGACACCGGTGTGTCAGACCCACCATACTTGCTCCGGACACTGCGAGAGGGCTGTACAAGCAATGATCACACGCACGGCACAGCGGACACACCAGGAACCGCGGTGTTGGCCGTCGAATGGCGCTAGCTGCGCAGCATTTGTGCACCGCAGCCGTCAGTGTCAGCCAGTTTGCCGTGGCATACGGAGCTCCATCGTAGTCTTTAACACTGGTAGCATGCCGCGACAGCGTGGACGTGAACCGTATGTGCAGTTGACGGACTTTGAGCGAGGGCGTATAGTGGGCATGCGGGAGGCCGGGTGGACGTACCGCCGAATTGCTCAACACGTGGGGCGTGAGGTCTCCACAGTACATCGATGTTGTCGCCAGTGGTCGGCGGAAGGTGCACGTGCCCGTCGACCTGGGACCGGACCGCAGCGACGCACGGATGCACGCCAAGACCGTAGGATCCTACGCAGTGCCGTAGGGGACCGCACCGCCACTTCCCAGCAAATTAGGGACACTGTTGCTCCTGGGGTATCGGCGAGGACCATTCGCAACCGTCTCCATGAAGCTGGGCTACGGTCCCGCACACCGTTAGGCCGTCTTCCGCTCACGCCCCAACATCGTGCAGCCCGCCTCCAGTGGTGTCGCGACAGGCGTGAATGGAGGGGCGAATGGAGACGTGTCGTCTTCAGCGATGAGAGTCACTTCTGCCTTGGTGCCAATGATGGTCGTATGCGTGTTTGGCGCCGTGCAGGTGAGCGCCACAATCAGGACTGCATACGACTGAGGCACACAGGGCCAACACCCGGCATCATGGTGTGGGGAGCGATCTCCTACACTGGCCGTACACCACTGGTGATCGTCGAGGGGACACTGAATAGTGCACGGTACATCCAAACCGTCATCGAACCCATCGTTCTACCATTCCTAGACCGGCAAGGGAACTTGCTGTTCCAACAGGACAATGCACGTCTGCATGTATCCCGTGCCACCCAACGTGCTCTAGAAGGTGTAAGTCAACTACCCTGGCCAGCAAGATCTCCGGATCTGTCCCCCATTGAGCATGTTTGGGACTGGATGAAGCGTCGTCTCACGCGGTCTGCACGTCCAGCACGAACGCTGGTCCAACTGAGGCGCCAGGTGGCAATGGCATGGCAAGCCGTTCCACAGGACTACATCCAGCATCTCTACGATCGTCTCCATGGGAGAATAGCAGCCTGCATTGCTGCGAAAGGTGGATATACACTGTACTAGTGCCGACATTGTGCATGCTCTGTTGCCTGTGTCTATGTGCCTGTGGTTTTGTCAGTGTGATCCTGTGATGTATCTGACCCCAGGAATGTGTCAATAAAGTTTCCCCTTCCTGGGACAACGAATTCACGGTGTTCTTATTTCAATTTCCAGGAGTGTATATCCTGGAAATGGAAAAAAAAGAACACATTGACACCGGTGTGTCAGACCCATCACATTTGCTCCGGACACCGAGAGGGCTGTACAAGCAATGATCACACGCACGGCACAGCGGACACACCAGGAACCGCGGTGTTGGCCGTCGAATGGCGCTAGCTGCGCAGCATTTGTGCACCGCCGCCGTCAGTGTCAGCCAGTTTGCCGTGGCATACGGAGCTCCATCGCAGTCTTTAACACTGGTAGCATGCCGCGACAGCGTGGACGTGAACCGTATGTGCAGTTGACGGACTTTGAGCGAGGGCGTATAGTGGGCATGCGGGAGGCCGGGTGGACGTACCGCCGAATTGCTCAACACGTGGGGCGTGAGGTCTCCACAGTACATCGATGTTGTCGCCAGTGGTCGGCGGAAGGTGCACGTCGACCTGGGACCGGACCGCAGCGATGCACGGATGCACGCCAAGACCGTAGGATCCTACGCAGTGCCGTAGGGGACCGCACCGCCACTTCCCAGCAAATTAGGGACACTGTTGCTCCTGGGGTATCGGCGAGGGCCATTCGCAACCGTCTCCATGAAGCTGGGCTACGGTCCCGCACACCGTTAGGTCGTCTTCCGCTCACGCCCCAACATCGTGCAGCCCGCCTCCAGTGGTGTCGCGACAGGCGTGAATGGAGGGACGAATGGAGACGTGTCGTCTTCAGCGATGAGAGTCGCTTCTGCCTTGGTGCCAATGATGGTCGTAAGCGTGTTTGGCGCCGTGCAGGTGAGCGCCACAATCAGGACTGCATACGACCGAGGCACACAGGGCCAACACCCGGCATCATGGTGTGGGGAGCGATCTCCTACACTGGCCGTACACCACTGGTGATCGTCGAGGGGACACTGAATAGTGCACGGTACATCCAAACCGTCATCGAACCCATCGTTCTACCATTCCTAGACCGGCAACGGAACTTGCTGTTCCAACAGGACAATGCACGTCCGCATGTATCCCGTGCCACCCAACGTGCTCTAGAAGGTGTAAGTCAACTACCCTGGCCAGCAAGATCTCCGGATCTGTCCCCCATTGAGCATGTTTGGGACTGGATGAAGCGTCGTCTCACGCGGTCTGCACGTCCAGCACGAACGCTGGTCCAACTGAGGCGCCAGGTGGAAATGGCATGGCAAGCCGTTCCACAGGACTACATCCAGCATCTCTACGATCGTCTCCATGGGAGAATAGCATCCTGCATTGCTGCGAAAGGTGGATATACACTGTACTAGTGCCGACATTGTGCATGCTCTGTTGCCTGTGTCTATGCGCCTGTGGGTCTGTCAGTGTGATCATGTGATGTATCTGACCCCAGGAATGTGTCAATAAAGTTTCCCCTTCCTGGGACAATGAATTCACGGTGTTCTTATTTCAATTTCCAGGAGTATATATATATATATATATATATATATATATATATATATATATATATATATATATATATATATATATATACCCTAGCCGAGCCTCAGGTACAGGGCGGGTAGCAGGTGGCGGATAGCGAACGATCCATCAGATATGGTGGACAGCTGCGAATAAGGGGAAACCCAAATAAGCAGTCCCGGACCGAGGCGGCAGCATCACGAGGGTGTGGGAGGGTGACTTTTGGCAAGGGTCACACTCATTCAAAAACCACAGAACCCGAAGACGTTGCTGTGTCATGGCGAGTAAGTGCCGCCATTACAATAAGCACTGTCAACACCCAAATCCAGGACGCGTCTGAAGTGGGAACCATCGGCATCCTGGTCAGCGTCTGTTCACACAATGTGCGGCTGGTCATAATGCGCCAGGAACTAACAATCCCTGGTTCTAAACACCCAGTGGAAACACTGGACCAACTTGATTACAAGCAAGTATGACTCGTGCAAGTAATAACAACATTACCCCAGGTGGTAACCAATCCACCCATCAACAGATGGCAACCAGGAATTCGGATTCTGGGGAACCTGGACTTACACGATTGCATCAGAGAAAGTCGGAGCTCTCTGGCAAACTTCCACTTAAAACACCTACATACATTGGAACCTTTAACATAAATACATTAATCCAACCAGGAAAACTTCTAAACCTTACAACAGAACTTGAAAAGCAAAAGATAGTAATACTAGCTTTACAGGAGACACGTTTTACAGATGAAGAAACATCAGATTATGGCAACTATCGCATCTTTAAGAGCAATACGGATAAACGAATCGGAAGAGGAGGCCCCCATCTCGGGATGGCGTTTATCATACACAAGAGCGTGCTCAGCTCCATCAAGGAAGTTACTCCCGTAAATAATAGGATAATGACGATGCGCTTACAATGTGCCAACAAAACATACACAATGGTTAATGTTCATGCTCCCACAAACGGAGACAACAAGAAAAACCCCATAGAAACAGAAAAGTTCTGGGAAAATTTGGAGAATATAATGGACAAGATTCCAAAAGATGATACAAAAGTTCTACTCGGCGATTTTAATGCCCAAATTGGTAGAGAGAAAATCCACCAAAAAACCGTAGGCAAATATTCTGCACATAAATTTACCAACAAAAATGGTACAAGGCTCGTCGAACTATGTAAGCAGAATAACCTGAAGATAATGTCAACATCTCTAAGAAAATGTCCAAGAAAACAAAAGACATGGAGATTTCCTATACAAAAAATTGGCGAGTTTCAAATAGATCATGTGGCGATTTCATACCCAGTACAAAAAGAAATTTACGACGTCCAAGTACGCAGAGGAGCAAACATTGATTCAGACCATTACCTAACTAGAATTAAAATCAAGTTTACAGCACGAAGAAGTCATCAGAAGAAAACAGAAATACAGAAATATGACACCAAGAAGATTAAAGAATCTAAAGTAAAAGAAGAATGGGAGAAGGAAAAGGCAAACACATGGGAAAAATTTCATTCTACAATCACGCGAATAGCTAAGGAAACTATTCCCTTGAAAAAGATATTCAAACACCCTTGGTGGGATTCAGACTGTGAAAATGCATTGGAAAGGAGAAAAAAGGCATTTCAAGAATATAACAGTAAAAAATCACAAGAAAGTCTACATTTATTTAACGAGGTTAGAAAACAGGTTTCAAAATCTATTAGGCAAGCAAAAAGGAAGTACACAAAGGCACAACTGGATGCCATAGAAGAAAATTTCCAAAACTATAATACAAGAGACTTCTACAGAATTTTCGCAGATAAAATACGAGGATATATCCTTCAAAATTTATGTTTCAGAAAACCAGATGGTAAATTAGCCCTAACAAACCAGGAAAACTGTCAAGTATTGGCTCAATATTTTTCTAACCTACTAAATTGCCCAGAACCTAGTTTAAGGTTTCCCAAAGAAATCTGTGCCAACGCTCAACCGGATTCATTACCACCAACACAGGAAGAAATCAAATGTCACATTAAAAACTTAAAAAATAATAGAACATCTGGCGAAGATGGCATTGTTGCAGAGCTATTAAAAAACCTAGGACCAAAGACGTTGCAAGAGCTCACAAAAATAATAACAAAAATATGGGAAACAGAAAAATTACCAGAGAATTGGAAATGTGCCCTTATTCACCCGTTACATAAAAAAGGAGACAGAACAAATGTTAATAACTACAGGGGAATCTCACTTTTACAAGTCACCTACAAAATTCTCTCAACATGCCTGCTGAAAAGAACACAAGAGCAGCTGGAACGCCAAATTGGTGATTATCAAGCAGGCTTCCGCCCCGGTCGCTCATGCATAGAACAAATATTTAATTTAAAGACAATATTAAAACACAAAGCAATTAGAAATGCCCCCATAATTTGTACATTTGTAGATTTTAAGAAAGCCTATGACTCAATTGACCGGCAATCTTTGTTTAACATTTTAGAGGAACTTGGACTTGACTCCAAAACACTAAGGCTTATCAAAGAATCACTGACAGACACTGTATCTAAAGTTAAATTCAGGGGAGAAATCTCTGAACCTTTTCTCATAAAAACTGGAGTACGTCAAGGTGACGGGCTATCTCCACTTCTGTTTAATATAGTCCTGGATAAAGTCATTAAGGAATGGGAAAAAGAATTAAAAAATCAATCCTACTGGAAACCAATCCATCTTGGTAGAACCAAAGACAACGTGGAGATATCTTGTTTAGCATTCGCGGACGACTTGGCCATACTTGCAGATGATGAAGAAATCGCCACCAAACAAATAGAGATCCTTAAGGAATGCGCGGATAAAGTAGGTTTACAAATTTCGTTTCAAAAGACAGAATTTTTCTGTACGAAATTCCATATACACAGTTTGAACACAAAATATGGAAAAATAAATAGAGTAAAACATTTTAAATACCTAGGTGAAATTTTGGAGCCAACCGGAGGAGAGAAAGTTGCACAGAAGATCAGACAACAGAAAATGAAGAGAGCATATGGTATGACACATGAAATATACAATAAAAAATGCATCTCCTCGAACACAAAAATCAGACACTACTGCGCAGTAATTAAGCCAGCAGCACTATATGCTAGTGAAACGCTCACACTCCGCACAAAATGTGATTTAGAAAAAATACTAAAAGAAGAACGCAAAATTATGAGAAAGATTTTAGGTCCAAAATTAACAGAAGAAGGATACCGGATACAATCAAGAAGAACCACAGAAACTATATCAAACCTGGCAGCAGACATAAGAAGGCGAAGATTAAAATTTTATGGACATGTCACTAGACTTCCCCCCACACGACTCACCAACAGAATTCTCACTTACATAGAAAAAGTCAAATCAACAACACCATGGATTAGCCAAGTAAAATTAGATTTACAAAAAGCAAATATTGAACTTAAAGATGTCAAAGATAGAAAAACTTTTAGAAATAAGGTGGAAAAGTGGATTGTATTGTCGGAGAAGGAAGCACTAAAGAGACCAGGAACAAAATGGACAGAAGAAAGAAAAAGAAAACATGGAGAACGAATGAAAGAAGTATGGAAGAAACGACGTCAGAAAGCTTTGCGTGATCCTTCTGGGTCCATTCGCGATAAGTAAGTAAGTATATATACCAGTCAACATTTTCGTTGGAAAAAAAAGTAAATGATTTCTCATTATTAAGTAGTGGGTGCTGCATTCGAAGACTCGTTGAACTCTTCACTGACTCCTTCACTCAGGTCGCTGAGTAGCCATCCGTGTAGCTTTGGGATGGTAGTGGACCACTGCGTGCCGGAATTCCTTGGTGTTATGGTATTCCGCCTGCACCGTTACTCTTATAAGACGCATTCAAGAAGAAATGAAAACGGCTAAATTACCGTAATTTCGTTGTCCTACCATAGTACTGAGATAGCTAGATGGACACGTGCGCACACTCACGTGACGACAGGGCGGCCACGCGCACAGGTGGACCTCCACAGCTCTCAGTCGTGCAGAAAATAATGAAATGGAGACTTCAAAATAAGTGCGTTTTGGGTGTCGGTAATCATGTATGCTTCTGCTGGAGACCGTCGTTTTGACGTGGGTTCGAAGTGATGGCACAATGTCTCATCTCCAGCGAACGCTAGTGACAAGAATTGATTCCCTTCCTTGGAATAGTGCTGCAGATGTTCGGTAGAGAGTCCCGTTTGACAAACTTCCTATGCCGATTGGATACTGGGAGGCACACATGGAGCGCACAGTGTGCGAAATTTCACTCCGTTAATGATGACTTGAACACTCCTGACGCTCAATTTACCCTCTGTGACAATGGCTACTGCCGTATGTCGCCGGTCTTGAACAATGAAACCATCCACCTATTGGGCAATGATCATGATGCCGTGTGACGAGGGCCTCCCGTCGGGTAGACCGCTCGCCTGGTGCAAGTCTTTCGATTTGACGCCACGTCGGCGACTTGCGCGTCGATGGGGATGAAATGGTGATGATTAGGACAACACAACACCCAGTCCCTGAGCGGAGAAAATCTCCAACCCAGCTGGGAATCGAACCCGGGCCCTTAGGATTGCTAGTCTGTCGCGCTGACCACTCAGCTACCGCGGGCGGACTATTGGGCAATGACACTGGTAATGCGGCGTAATATCCTTTGTTCCCCAAATCACTTGCGCCACGCTTTGACCCTTTCAATAAACATGCAGCGCTCTCCATCGACTAGTGCCATTCCTTGATGAATTTCCGTTCCCCGCACTCCTGCCACTGTCAGCAAAAACACTACACCCATTTGCTCTTCCTTTCAAGCTCCTATTTCAATGTTTTCACCACCAGCGAGTCCGAGCCCGATAGCTGAGTGGTCAGCGCGACTGAATGTCAATCTTGAGTGCCTGGGTTCGATTTCCGGCTGGGTCGGAGATTTTCACTGCTCCTGGATTGGGTGTTGTGTTGTCATAATCATCATCATTTCATCCCCATCGACGCGAAAGTCACCAAAGTGGCGTCAAATGGAAAGACTTGCACCCGGCGAACGGTCTACCCGACGAGAGGCCATAGTCACACGACCACGAGCGAGAGCAGTAGAGGTCAACGCGTGCGCGTGTTCGCTCTGTCATCACGTGTTTTTGCGCCCGTGCCCCTCTGCCAGAGAGTCTGGGACCTTGGCGCTTTTCTGTGGACCGCACCTTCTTCCAGAGGCAACGACAATACAATTCTTTCAGTGGTTTTCTTTTTACAGTCTCTGATTCGTTTCTTTTTTTTGTTGTGTTGGCAGAAGAGCCAACACCGTGTTACTAGTGGAGGCCGAAATGCACGCGTTTTAGCTCACGCAGGCTGGCGTGAGGAGGGAAGGACTATACTGACGTGAGGTCTGGAACATGACAAGGAATTAGAATTCAGAAAGCGGACGTAATTAATTTGATACTTAACTTTAATCCATTAACGATGATCGTCGCTCTTGACGGTACATGATTCACAATACTATCTGTTCAGAATACATTCTTGAAGAATATGGCGCCTTACTAGGTCGTAGCAAATGACGTAGCTGAAGGCTATGCTAAACTGTCGTCTCTGCAAATGAGAGCGTATGTAGACAGTGAACCACCGCTAGCAAAGTCGGCTGTACAACTGGAGCGAGTGCTAGGGAGTCTCTCTAGACCTGCCGTGTGGCGGCGCTCAGTCTGCAATCACTGATAGTGGCGACACACGGGTCTGACGTATACTAACGGACCGCATTAAGGGCTACCGCCTAGTAACTGTGGTGTCTGGCGGTGACACCACATTTTTAATGCATCTTATACAATCAATATAGATCTCTCTAAAAACTTTATATGAAGTGGAGATGGGAACAATTTTTAAGTTAAATTTGGAGCAATATG